>NW_024353788.1:719443-906615 GCF_902729225.1 Pteropus medius
GAGAGCATCACAAAGACCCCAGTGATGCCTACGGAACATACATCAGCAGAGGAGATCACAAGGGCCCCAGCAACACCTAATGAACATGAACAACTGAGCACATCAGCTCATGAGAGCATCACAAGATCCCTATCATTGCAGAGCACATCGGTCCTTTCGAAGATGACAAGAGATTCGAGTAAGACTACAAAATACCTATCAGAAACCATCGCAACCACAGAAGAAACATCAAAATCCTCAGAAAAGCCTATAGTATACACAAAGAAGATCACATCTACCAAAAGAAGGACCACACCAATAAAAATCTCAATAAAGCCCACAGAAAACCCTACAAGAAACATAGAAACCACAGAGACTATGAAATCTCTAGTCAAGCTCACAGGAGACAAATCTATCTCTACTTCCTTTCCAAATAAAACTGCGGTTACTCATCAGGTGGCAGTTGGTTCTTTTTCACCCACATCCAGCATGGAGCTCAATTCTATCATGTCAGAAGCCCCATACCAGAACAAAGGTGGCTTTCAGGGAGGTCTCCCTGTTGGAGTGGCAGGGGAGAATGGTTCATTTCCTGTGTGGGCCATAGTTATTGTGGTCCTGGTGGCAGTGATACTCTTTCAGATGTTCCTTGGCCTGATCTTTTTGGTAAGGAACAGGGATGCTTCAGAAAATGAACCCATGGGATAGGGCATTGAGAAAAGGTTACGGATCAGAGCTAGAGGGAATAATGAGACTACGAGAAGAGATATAGTGGGGATGGGGATACCAATAGAGGGGTAGTGGTGGTAAAAACTGTGGGGAAAGACAATAGATCCATGGGACATGAAAAGTAGAATTGGAGGGAAGGCTGTGGGCTGAGGAAAAGGATGCAGAGGAAGGAAAATTTGAAGGTTGGAGATAGTGTCTGGGATATGAGATTAGGGGATAT
Source organism: Pteropus medius (assembly GCF_902729225.1). Taxonomy (NCBI): domain Eukaryota; kingdom Metazoa; phylum Chordata; class Mammalia; order Chiroptera; family Pteropodidae; genus Pteropus; species Pteropus medius. The sequence goes on from NW_024353788.1 coordinate 720,369, forward strand.
GAGGACAAGACAAATAGGGCAGAGGAAAGAATTGGAGGTGAGGTCTAGAACTCTGTATTGAATCTGGGGCTGGAATAAGGATCAAGTTTGGATGGAATCTTGGGAAAAGAGCAGCATAAGATCTGGATCAGGGAAAATAGAACCAAAGGGCCTGGGATAAGGGTGTTGAGGAAGCAAATGACATGATAGACGGTACTCAGTTCTCTTTTCTCCTCCCAATCACAGGTCTCCTATATGGCGCGAACACGCCGTACACTGTTCCACAACACTGAGGACAATGACCCAGAAGATAATGTGGGTCCCAATTCTTACCCAGTCTACTCAATGGAGCAGCAGACTCTTGGTGTGGGCCAGATCTCTTCCTCACAATGATCTTTCAGAGAGTGCCCACCTCCAGCTCTTCCTTGCTCTATCCCTTTCCTGGATGAGGAATTAGACGCACAATTCCTATTTCCTTGACTCTAGGAAGGGCAAAGTACTGACAGTTGACAGCATCAACCTTTCATCTGCTGTGTCGTTATTAAAACTGGTCAAGGAATGAGATGATAAGCAAGAAAGATGTGAGTTTGGGGAATAGAAAAGAAGGAATGAGTAAAGCAAGCAAGTGTTCTCTCTAGAAGATGATGATCTGAGAATGAAAAGATGTTTGATGGACACATGGGGTAGGGACCAATACAAGACACTGAGTCCTGATGGGGGCAGCATGGCTAACGGAAGCTTGGGAACCTTAGAAGGCAAGTCCAGATCTGTCATATGAGGTGGGGTTATGAGAAGGAGGAGACTGAGAACAGAGCCCCTGGGTTTCAGGAACAATCTATACTATTCTCATCCACTGTTATCTAGAGTGTATGTAAATAGGAATGTCTGTGAGTTCCCAGAGCCCTTACCCTTCTTCTTTTGTCTTTTGTTTTTAACAACAACAACAACAACAACAACAACAACAACAACAACAACAAAAGGATCTGAGAGGAAAGAGGATTTATTTCTATCTCCACTCTACCCATTCCCAGCAGAAAGGAAAATTCCAGAAAAAAATCACAAACATCTCTCACTCAGATGGTTCTTCCCTCTTTCTCCCAAATTCCTTAGTTTTTCTCAATGTCTGCAGTGGGCATCCCGATGGTTTGGCTTGCTGTGTGGTGGGTGGGCACACAGGGAGGGATTTTTTTTGGCCTGCAGTTTTGATCACTTTAAAATTTAGAGAGAAACCCTTTAGCAAGCTGCGGGGCTGGGCTCTCTTTAGGAAACATCACTTCACGAGTGGCTCCCTGCTCACAAGTTTATGGAGTCCTGGTCCCCCCAGAGAGAGCATCTCCCCGGGAGCGAGCTCCCAAGACCCTTAGGGCTGGGGTAGGTGTGAGGGGCCAGAGCAAAGGGGCGAGCCCAGCAGGGCGGTCCGGATGCGGGGCGGGATCCTGGAGCAGTGGGGACTCGGGGTTGCGGGAGTCCGCGGCCTTCTCTCCTTCCCTCCTCCACTGGCCAGCGGCTCCCGGACCTCGCTCGCTAACAGAGCAGATCAGTGGCTCTCGGTCGCTGGCACCCAGGCGTCCGCCCGAACAGGGCTGGACCGGGAGGAGCCGCCGCCCGTGCGAGCGCGCGCGCGGGGACACTCGCCCGCGACTCCTGCCAGTTCCGGTCCGCCGAGCGCCCTCCCAGGCTCTGTCTCAGGCCGAACCCCTCTTCAGGACCCGGCTCCGGCTCTAAGCGCCAGACTGCCCCCACTGACCATGACTCTGACCCCCACCTTCACCTTGCTGCAAATTCACCTGTATCCTCTCCCTCCAACCCTCAGCTCTAAGCATGAACACAAATAGCAGCTGTTTTCATTTCCCTTAGAATCCTAGAGTGTGGAGCTGCTTGATACATGTTTTGTATCTATCTTGAAAATCCTAGTTTCTATATCATTCTTAATTTCTAATTAGAGCTAGGCTCCAGGTCTAAATAAAGCCAAGTCAAGTGAAAATATCCCTTCCAGAAATGCTGCCTAAATTTAAACCCTTGGTCAGCTCTCATAATCCCCATGTAGAGAAACACATGCCAAAGGACCGCAGAGAGCCCAGGGCTATGGGAGTTGTGAGCGAAATTAGCCCTAGGAGAAGCAAACTCTGAGCTTCCACATTTCTAGCCGTTAAATCTGACTTCTCTCCTAGACTCCTGCAGAATTTCAAGTTTCTCTTCTTAATAATTAAAACTCAGTGTTGACAACTTATAAAGCCCCTTCACTTCCACTGTAGGATGGCATGCCTAAAAAGGGAGTGGGGAGGGTAGGTGTAGAATCTACAGAAGCCGGTTGAATGAACAGGAGGGCTTTTTGTTCATTCAAAAATATTTCCTTCGATGTTTGTTTCTTGTGTCTTCCCTCTGCTCTCTCTCAATGACAGTCTGCTGGAGACTGCTGTCTTGTACATCTTGTTCTCTTCCTTCTCCCTGCATCTCTGTGAGCCCATTCATTTTCGAACTATTTTTTTTCTGCAGATGACTCATCTCTAGATTGTCCTTGCTCTGAAATCCAGTCCTATATTTTCAAGGTTCCTCCCCCCATAACATCTTCACCTGGATGCCACATCATACTGAACATGACATTCATGTGTTCATTTTGCAAATATTTTAGGAGCACTTGCTCAGTGCTAGATTTGAAGAGCAAAGCAGTGACAGGTCCTGCCTTTAGGGAGCTCATAGCCTACCGGGAAAGGGAGATATCACACAAAGAATGACATATAAATTAAAAAAAGTTACAAGTGTGCAAAAATGCCAACAGGCACTGCCTCATGTTCCTACCATCGGATCTATCCAGTCACCCTCATCTGCATTCATTCTCTCCCTCCCTTCTTCGTCCTTACACTGGAGGAGTGTCCGGCCACGTGGGCTTTGGTTCCCTTCTCACCCTTCCTGCGTTCTCAGTGTCCCCCTTTCTCTCTCCCTCCCATGCTTCTTTCTTTTCCCTCTCCAGCGTCCTTCCCATCAGTGTCCAAACAAACTCTGGAATGGTGTGCACAAGAATTACCTGGAAGAGCTTTTATTTATTTATTTTTATTGTGGTATAATTGACATACAACATGACATTAGTTTCAGGTGTACAACGTAATGATTGAATATTTGTATATATTGTAAAATGATCACAGTAAGTCTAGTTAATATTAATCACCACATATAGTTACACTTTATTTTGTGTAAAGAGAATTATTAAGATCTATTATCTTAGCAACTTTCAAATATACAATACAGTATTACTTCTTATAGTCATCAGGTGTATGTTACATCCCCAGGACTTATTCATAGTATAACTGGAAATTTGTACCTTTTGACCACCTTCATCCATTTCGCCCACCCCCCATTTCCCACCTCTGGCAACCGCCAGTCTTGTTCTCTGAATCTATGAGTTTGATTTTTTTCTTTAGATTCCGTATATAAGTGAGAGCATACAGTATTTGTCTTTCTCTGTTCAACTTATTTCACTTAGCGCAATGCCCTCAAGGCCCATCCATGTTGTTGCAAATGGCAAGCTTTCCTTCTCCCTCTCCCCGCCCCCTGCTTTTTTTTTATGGCAAAGTAATATTTTATTGTATATATATGAGATTATTTATAAAAATGTAGGTTTTGGTTCTTTCCCTTGTAGTTCCTAAGTTTGGAGTGGGGGCTGGAATCTGCATTTCAACAAGCTCCCAGGCAATCCTGATGCCCATGGTTCAGGGTCCACACTTGGAAAATCTCAGTTCTTCCAGTGTCCATCTTAACAACGTTTAGCGTTCCCAGCAATGCCCTCCTTCATTGCCAAGTTTCTCGAAATATTTTCCTATAAATATTGTCTTCATTTCCTCATGTCATACTCACTGTGCGTATGTTTCCTTTGCAAATTTTACTAGAGTAATTCATGTAAATAGTTTTAAAATTTCAATAGTCTGAAAGTCTCATTACAAAAAACAGCCACCTCTGATGCTCCCATTTCTTTTCACTTTTGAGTCCTGCCTCCAGAGGCAATGACTTCTAATTGTTAGCTTTTTCCCCCAGTATTTGCATCTACAGATTTAAGCATCACACCCGTTTTATATTGCTATTCATAGATTTTAAACAAAGATCGTAAAGGCATCTTTTATTGGGTCAGATAATATTATAAGGCTCAAAATAGTTTCTTATTCCAATTTTGCCTCTTAAAAGATTGAATAATTTAGATGTATCTAATATTGTGAGGGACAAATGTCCTTTTTAAAACAAAACAAATTTAAAAAATTCTAATTAATTTTCTTATTAGTAAACTTCACTTTTAGCAACAATTATTAAATAAAATAAAATCTCTAATAATAAATTACACGAACCCAAGAGAGAATGTCCATGCTTGTTGCTCCATTTGTTCAGAATGTAATTTATCTAGAATTTGACTCACAAGTTTTAAAATCAACTGTATTAAAACATGACAGTATATTTCCAGTTAACTCTTGCTTGTGTCTTAGGAAAGCTGTTATGGAAAAAAAAGGACCGTTTCACAGGTAGTCGACACAGGTGGCAAATTTTGGGAATTGGGAACTACAAATGACAGTCTTTATTAACATTCCAAACCATGGCTGTAATGAAGTATGGAATACTCTTAAATAAATTCCAAGTGCATAAAATGGCATACCAGAATTTCTCCCCTTTTTTTTTTTTTTTGCAAAGCAAAATACTAGCACAGTCCTGAATATTCATCTTCCTCTGTCAGCTCTGTGGTGGGTCATCCCCAGACTTGTGCTGTGGTGTTGCTGCTAACTTCCTCCTGCTCCTTCTTCTCTTAATTTTCCTCCTCCTTTTTCTTAAAGTTTTTATTGTGGTAAAATATGCATAACATAAAACTGACCATTTTAACCATTTTTTAAGTGTACAGTGTAGTGGCATTAAGTGCATTCACATGGTCGTGTAACCATCGCTGATGATTTCTTCTTGATCCCCCTTCTGAAACCAGCGCACTCAGGTCCAATTTAGCATGCTCGCTATCCGCGTACTTGCAGTGTGGAGAGTTGCAGACCTCTGACACTGTAGCCTGATCCTGCTGGTCAGCTTCCAGAAGCTGTCCTAGGCCAGCACAGCTGTTGCTTCCATGGGCCCTGGTATGCTAAAGCTCTCCCCGACAGCTTTCTGCAGCCACGTGCTCTTTTCTGTGCAGGTGAGCTAAGACTGGAGCAACTTTTTTTCTTATAACCAGTTGGATAATTCTCAATTTCCTTATAAATATTTTTTTTCCTTCTAAATAGAGAGCCGCCTGGTCAACACTGCATCCTTATATTAGCACTCTTGAGCCTTTTCCTAAGCATTGAACTGCCTGTTGAAGTGTTCCTCATTTTTAAACACATTGGCGGTCTGTTGATACAGTCATACAGACTTTTCTGGATCTGCGCTTGCTATGAGCTTTCCAGTGCTTCAGTGTTCCAGTGCCTCCAGGGCTGCTATATTGGAAGTGGTGTCTTCTAGAACTGTCATGCTGGCTTTCTCAGTCACTTAGTTTCTGCATCACCTTCGGTATCATGTTAGCTAGCTCAGAAGCTCTGCTTTTCCATATTCAGAAGTGGCATTGTAATAATCTGGCTTCTATTTGAAAAAAACAGTTTTCAGGTATTTCTCTGCTTTAGCTAGGTGCTCCAGCCCCTCACTTCTCTTCTGAGCCATCATTGCCATAGTCTGTCCTTGATATGGAAGACAAGAGAGCCTCTTTCTCTTAGCCTCTGAAAGAGCCCTGGTTGACTATTCATAGATCTTTTATTTCAGACGTTATCTTTCTGCCTCACTTGAATATAAGCTCCGTATCTATTTTTTTTTTTTTTACCACTGAGTTCATGCCTAGGATACCACACACCTTATAGAAGGTTTTTAAAGACTATTTTTGAATGAATAAATGAGAAGTACAGAGAAAAATTTAGGCTAATCTCCCAGAGTCTCCTCTAATCCATTCCCACTGCTAATACTTGGTCTGCTATTTTATACTTACAAAATACATAAATAAAATAAATTCAGAAATCATCCCAAGGATCTTTCACCTCATATTTTCTTGAGTCTCTTCACAGAGAACCTTTACAAATTGCCTGATACATCAGTTCTGACCTTGACTGCCTAAAGAAACCTTGCAAAATTGGCCTCATCTGAAATTGACAGCTTGACTGCCCTCAGTTCGTGTATTAGAAACTGCAGGCTTTCCTCAATCAGGGACAGTGTGCTGAAAACCCAAAGAGTGAACAGGGGATTTGCACTTGAAGGTCTCTGCTCCAGAGGCTCTCTCATTTTTGTGTGACCTGTGACTTCCATCTCATCTGGGGAAATCAGTCCAGATGACCTCAAGGTGGTTTTCAAATAACGGTTTCTCCTTCCTTTGAGCTCCAACTCTCCTTAGTGTAAAGCACACAAGAGAGATGATGTGCAGTTTCTGTTTGTGATGCCTCCTTAACATGGGTTAGATTTTAAGATTCATGTAGGCAAGCATTCTGCCTAAAAAGAGCTGATGGCCCTGTTTGCAAAGTTTCTGAAGAAAGAAGTGCAAAGGAGATTGGTCAAATGATTCATTCATTCAGTACAGAAGCACAGTTGAATCAGCAGTCAAAATCTGAAATGACCACAACCATCACCATAGCATCTGTGCCCACCACAGCTTCTGAGACAACCAAAGATTCTGAATCTACCACAGTCCATTCCAAAACTTCTGAGACTGTCAGATCTTCCACCACCGCATCTCTGCCCATGACAGTCTCTACTCCAGCCTCTGAGACCTCCAACGTAGACTCTGAGAGCACCACATTTTCCATGGCAATGTCTGTGCCCAGCACAGCCTCCACCATAGGCTCTAAGAACACAGCTTCTAAAACTACCATGGCCTCCACCACCACCACCTCTGAGAACACCATGGAATCTACCACCACAGTTGAGGCCTCCACCTACCTATCTGTCATCACTCTGGCCTCTACCACAGCATCTGAGATAATGACAGTATCCACTACAGCCTCTGTGACATCCGGAGAGTCTGTGTCCCACACAACTACTTTGACACTAATTTGTGTCTACCACAGTGTACCCCACACACTCTGAATGCACCACAGCCTCTACTAGAATGTCTAAAATCACTTTGCTCACTACTGCAGTGTCTGTGCCCACCACTTCTTGCATGATAACATCTTTGCTCACCAAGTCTCCACCACAGACTCCAAGACCTCCATAGGACCTGAAACAATCACAATCACTACCACAGTCTCTGAGGTCAACACAGCCTTCACTGTGGCATCTGTGCCCACCATGACCTCTACCATAGCCTCTGAGACTACCAGGACTTTATGGTAACATCTGCGCCCACCACAGTCTTCACCATAGCTTCTGAAAGGACTGTAGGCTTTGACCAATGTAGCTTCCTCCACAATCTCTGAGATGATCGTGGACTCCTCTTCAGCTTCTGAAGCCACCATGGCCTTTACCTCAGCCTCAGAGACTACCACATCCTCTACCAAAACATCTGTATCCACCACAGTCACCACCACAATCTCTGAGACAATTATAGTCTCCACCAAAGCCTCTGTGAAAACTGCTGAGCAGGTGCCCTCACAGCCACCATAATGTCAACGGAGACAAACACATCTGCACCCACTACTGCCTCGAGCTCAGTCTTTGAGACTCCTACAGGCTCCTAGACAATGTCTGTTCCCATCCTGGCCTCACCACAGTCTGTGAAAGCACCACAACATCCACAGAACATCTGTGCCCACAGCAACCTCCACTTGGATCTCTAACTCTGCTTTGGGACCCACCATAGTCTCTGAGACCACCACATCCTCTGTAATAACAACTGTGTCCACAACAGCCTCCACCACTGACTCTAAGAACACAGCATTGCCAGAGACCACCATGGCCTCTATCACCAACTCAGACCACGAGAGCTGCGAATGCAGCCTCTGATACCACTACAGTGTCCACTGAAACCTCTGCAGGGTCTGTGCCCCACACAGCCACCACTATGCCCACCGAGACCATCACAGCCTCCTCTAGGGCCTCTGATAGCAGCACATCCTCCATGATAACATCTGTGCCCACCACCGTATTTACCAATGACACCACCATGAGCTCTGAGACCACCAGGGCTTCTATCACAGCCTCAGGGACCTGTGGGCACAGACACTGTAGAGTCTGTGCCCACCAAGGTTTCCACCTCAACCTCTGAGGCTGCTGTGCACTTCTCCACAGCTTCTAACAGTACCACATCTCTATCAAAACACCTTCTGAAACCAATACAGTGTACACTATGGCCTCTGAGACCACAGTAGGCTTTGACCTCTCCATGTCTTCCACCACAGACTATGAGACGCCTACTGCCCCCACAACAGTGTCTGTGCCCACAACAGCCTTGACCACAGTCTCTGAGAGGACTGCAGAGTCTTTGTCCACCACGCGCTCGGATACCACCAATGCTTCCACTGCAAGATCTGAGACCAGCATGGCCTACAGTCCAGCTTCTGAGGTCACTTCAGAGTCTGTTAGCAGCATGGTCTCCCCCACAGCCTCTGAGTCCACCATGCCATTCACAACAATATCTGTGACCACCACGGCCTCCCGTACAGGCTCTGATACCATCAAGTTCACCACAGCCTCCTCACCAACCTCTCAGCTCTCCATAGACTTTTCAACTTTTTCTGTGGCCGCTACAAACAACACCACAGTTTCTAAGACCCTTACTATCCCAATGGTCTCAACACAACCTCTAAGAACCCCACGGGCTCCTTCTCAGCATCTGTGCCCACCATATTCTCCTCCACAGCTTCTGGGGACACTGAGGCTTCCACCTCACCTTCTGGGCCCACCATAGCCCCGGAGGTCACCACAGCCTTCACTTTGACCTCATCACACCTCTTGGCCTCTACCTCCACCTCTGAGGCCACAGCGGTCTCCACCAATGTCCTTGTACCTCTCACAGACTCTTTCACCACCTTGGGATCCACCAAGGCCACTGACTTTTCTACTCAATCCATCACCAACATAGTTGTTTCAAGTAATACCTGCCACATCTCCTCTAAGCATGCACATTCAACTCCAGTGACAACCACCACCTTTTCACCCGTTTCTATCATTTATACTCCAGACTCTTGTCAACTCACCACACATTAGCTATAATTCATTCCCTCTTCTTCAGTTTTAATTATTTCTACTCTAGCCTTACCTCCTTTTGTTTAGTGTCCATTATTTCTTTCCCAATCAGAAACACTCCTTTGCAAATATCTCCCTACCATGAGTTAATGATAACCCATCACTTCCACCTACAGCAAACTCACCTCAACTCTGTTGACAGCCATTTCAGTTTGTCAGATACTCTCACTTCTGTGCCAAGTAGAATCAGCTCTATTTCACCTGTGACACCTGTGACACCACTGCATCTTCGATGTCTTGAGCCCTGGTCCAAGGATTGCAAACTACTTTTCGTGAGCTAAGTCTCACTTGTTATCTATTTTTCCAAATACAGTGTTGTTGGAACACAGTCACACCTATGCATTTGTGTCTATAGCCACTTTACAGTTATTTTGCACAGTTGTGACAGAGACCGTGTGACCCAAATAGCTTAGCAAATTTAATCTGACCCTTTACAAAAAAGTTTGCCAACCTTTGTTCTAGTCTTAGACCAAAATGATATTTTCCTACTCTGGCACTTGCTTTGAATAAAACCACCTCTGCACTTGCCATCAGCACTTGTGTTGGATATGATCTGTGCACTCGGTTCTGAGCCTCTCAGCTATTCCAGTGACTGACACCGTTCTTGTATCAGTGTAACCACTTCTGATCTAAAGACAAGCATTGCTGCGGAAGCCACCACCTCCACTGCCTCTGCTGTATTAGATCCTTTCACCTTGTTCTGAGTCCATGCTCTTTTGTCCCTGGGGCCAGCCTCCTCCACGTGGGTCAGGTTCTTCCAGATCTGTTCTGAGCACACTCACCTCGACTTTGTTAATCACCACGATTGTGTTAGATCATGTCACCTCTGCCCCCAGCCATGGCCACTGCCTCACCCATGAGCAAATCTGATTCAATCATCTCTTCCTCCAGACTCCCCTTCCACCCAGTGACTACATCACGAGAGTATCAGATCTTAGCACTTTTATCTATTCGGGTGACGACTTCTGAGATCGAATAGATCCTCTGCTTCTGCATGAATCATGGTCACACTTCTTTAATCTTCTGCCTCCACGATCACCAGCACTTCCAGTGGACATATTCTACCTCCTCTTCTCTAAGACACTCACCTCTATTCTGGGGACCATGGCCTCTGGTGAATCTCTTTCTACCATCCCCCCCACCACAATATCTCCCCCAACCATCACCGCCGTAAGTTTGTTAGATTTAACCTTTCTGCTCTAAATACACCTCTCTTCCCTTTAATTATTCCCCCTACAAATTCAGCATATTGTGTGACCTTTTTCCTAGGCACCAGGACCACTGGAAGCAGACCAACTTACTGCATCTCTATCACCACTGGAATGGAGTCCGTGAGCACTGCTACCAACAAAATTATCCCTGTGATGGCCCTGAATTCCTGTGGCCCAGCTCCATCCACTATGGGAACATCATCTACCGCCTCAGTCCCAGGTACCAGGACCACCAAGTAGGGATCTACCCTTCAACTGACCTTTCCTCCTGGAACCAGCACCACCTTAAAATAGCGCCAGTCCCCACGGGCACAACCATATATAGTGAGAGCCACATGCCAACAAATGTGAGTAAACCGAGTAAATATTTGCAGCCTTGGGCCATCACTCTCATCTCTCAGGCTGCAGTCATGGTCAGTGTTAGGCTGTTAGTGGGACTCAGTTTTCGCCTGTGAGTCACTGTGCGTGGAGATGAGGGAAACCCACCTAGAACATAGATCATGAGTGGGAATAGGCTAATGGGAAGAGGACCACTTGGATTTCAAGAATGAGAGCAATGTGTAGAGTCACACTTATTGTAGCCCATTACATAAGAGCAGCAGGATTGAAGCTATAGTCTCACAGCCAGATTTACAGTTTTGTTGCAACAAGGGAGACTGCACACCAGGGGAACGAAGGGGATTGTTACAAAACTAAGGAAAAGAGTCATCACGGTTATGGAAGTATGCCCAGTTTTGGTGAAAGTTAAATGAACCAGAGTTTTAGAAAGCTCAAAGCAAAGCTGGGCTATGTGCACAACAGTCAGTGGCAACTTAGACTGTGAAGTGGATCCAAGTTTTTTGGAAACAACAAAGTTGTTTGTATTCAGAAACTCCTTATCTGCCCCTGAGTTGGAAATCAAGGCTGCTTTTGTGTCAAAGTAACTTAGATTCTCCAGACAAAATTGGGATATTTCCTTCTTAGTGATGCAATTTAAAACACAAATTTGCAAATATTTCACTGGCTACATCACTAAAGTGAGTAAGTCGCTCAAAGAAGGGACTGTTATGATGCTTTCCAGCTGCAGTGTCCATTCCTGCTGCAGCATGTCCTTGGGGAAATGTTCTTTCCAGTGAACTTTGTAGCTGGCTCTGTCCCAGCTTCATTCCAGGTTGTCATCCCAACTAATGAATGGCAGGGTAGACTGTTACTTTCTCAGTATGAATTTTACTTTCTCACATAGTGTACAGATCATAAAGAAATGAGGACTTTCTGGACTTTACAAAATGGATTCCATGGGAGCCATGGCAAAAATGTCAACTTTCACGTAATGAATGTCCTTAGGGTATGACCGGACTGCCCTAAACCACAGACATCAGCCCCCATAAAGAAGAGCCGATAAGCTTAAGGATCCCACTTCATAAGGTCCATATAAGCTGAACATCTTAGACAGATGAAGCCTGATCTAATAGCATCACCAATGGATGTACTAGAGTCAAAGACTGACCTTCTGACCCACTGTATCCAATGGCTTGGGACTGATACACAGCTCTCTGCACTGCCAGACAATAGCTCACTTTGGAGACACTAAGGACTTTCATCCCTTCACTTTGTACGTAAGACTGTACTTCCCCTCTCTGTGCATTGTGTGTTAACCTGCGTGGGTACCTGATTGGTTTATCTGAGAAGGTTACACTCAATAAACCTGACATTGTGGAGACACAAATGAGTTCAAGGGTGTTACTTCAATAGCTGCTTTTCTTGCTCGCAACACATAGCATAATATAAAGACCACAGGAAGGAGAGAGACAGAAAATGTAAATGATAGATACAGCAAGAAGTAAAAAAGAAGGAGAGGAAAGGTGAAGTGGGGGCTCAAGAGAGAGTTAGTGTGTAGGTCTATGTGGTGTGAATAGAAGAGAGTCGAGAGGATAAGGGAAGGATATCTTTTATAAAGTAGCTAGAACAATAGCACTAGAAAAAGAATCTCTAGAAAGTGATGAATATTGGGCCCCCTCACTTCCATTATAAATGCTACCACATGCTACTTCTGAGGGCTCTCTTTCTCTCCTTTTATGATTTATACCTAAGTGAAAAAAAAAAAGAACTTTTCTAGGTACCTCTCAGCACAGCTCAAATAGGTGGAAATTTCAAAATATTTCACTAAATACTAAGGGTGGATAACAGGGAAATAGCCTTAGCAAGAACAGAGGCCACAGAAACGTTCACCCTGGTATAGGAGTGTCTTCTGATGCTCTGAGAGCTGACATGTTTTGAGGCCTAGAGTCCCCTACAGATCTCTGTGGTAGGTGTGACAGCCACATGCCAGTAGCCAACTGCACTTGTGCATTCCAGTCTCTGGTCTTAATCTTCTATTGCAATATATTTCTCTTGTTCTATTAAAATACATTTATATTTCCATTTTGGCTGTGTATATTCCTATAAGTGGTCTTCAACATTTCTAGGATGAGCCAGAGCAAATACACAATAAATAAATGAAAATTTGACATACCAGCCAACAAATGGTTGGCATAACTTACGATTAACTTATTTGAGTTTCTCATTTCAGATTTTCTGATCTTTTTCTATGGTGAGAATAAAATCAGACTCATCAGCCCTGAGGAAGCTTCTAAATGTTTAAAATAAAGGTATAATAATAACTAGTATTTTATTAACTGTTCACTAGGTTTGAGGTCCAGAGCCAAGAGTGTAAGAGAGCTGTCTCTCCCTAATTCTGTTTACTTTTGGGCCATGTACTCTTACTGACTAAGACACTGGAGGCAGAGACTGAAGTAACTTTCTGAAGGCCACAGGGCGAGGCAGTGGCAGAGCCAGGGCTCTAACCAAGTCAGCTTGACCAGAGAGCCCGTGTTCTTAGCAGAAGTGTTTATAGCTCATTCTCTAAGCTTTAGCTCTTTATGGGCCTTCTTTTATCTTTTTTCCCCCCTAAATTGAAGTATAACTTATAGGAAGTATATGAATCTTAAGTGTACAACTTGATTAATTTAAAATGTGCACACACCCATTTAACCACCACCCAGTTCAAACTATTGAACATTTCTATCATCTGAGTAATTTCCTTTGTGTCCCCTCCCTGTCAATACCTGCCCAACCCAAGGTAACTACTATTCTGACTTCTAATTTATGAACTTTTATTTATATTTATCAGTCCTCAAAGATAGGTTGGTATATTAATACAATGAAAGGCTCTCTATTTCTGGGACACTCTACTCCCTAGGTATTCCTATATAGATTTAGCCTTGTCTGGAAAGCTCAATGGCAAATAACCTCACCAATGTATCAAGCAATGATCACAGCATTCACAGAGAGAATATGTAAGTGCAATAACTAAGAAGGCTATTTCTCAGAGAACTGAATAAATAAATGAGAGGAAGAGAAACAGCACACCTACAAAAAAAAAAATGGATGAGAACAGAGAAAACAGAAAGTACTGGAAGGTGAAAATTTGTGATTTTTGACAATCCAAGAAGGTTTAATGATATGAAAGGAGAGGTTTAAATTCAAAAAATTTCTCCCCTATTTTAGAAGGGCTTTTCTTTTCCTCTGATAAATAGAGGCATTTATAACCTCATGGCCACAGCCTTGGCTTTGTCTGGACTGGGTTCTGAAATGTTCCACACTCTGGAAAATGAACTGGTTCATGGAAGAGCACATGGTTTTGGACGCAGAGTAGGCCATGAGTTGAGCCACAGCCACTGATATGGTTATGGCATGAGTCATGGTGAGAGTCATGGGCATGAATCACGGATAGCCACCGAGGAAGCTATGGAGGAGGGGGAATATGGACATAAACTGGATAATAGAGGATGCTATTGAAAAGAAAACATTGGGGGTGGGGAGGGTCATGGGGGATAAGGCAGTGACCATAAAATCAGTCTGGACAGGCCTCCAGTATGTCTTCAGGGAATTGGCCATACAGATGGTCATGAGCAAGGTCAAGAAAAGAGCCAGAGAAAAGATTATTGAAAGTCTGACCAACAAATTAGCCAGAAAAACAGAGAATGGTTCTGGAGGAGACCTGCAGCCTCAGCAGGTTTAGTTATGAGCTCAAGTAAAAACATTCCCTGAGCTTAAGCATAGCTCAAAACTTCTTAGGAGGTTACAGTGACCAACCTCAGAACAATTTCTTTATCTTTTGGCTTTGGATTTCTTTTTTGTTTCCTCAGGGTGTAATGTGACCAGTAAGAAGAAGCATGATATTCTTATAGGTTAAAAAAGAAAAACCTCATAGTATTTCTGATAGCAAGATGACTTGTTTGTTTATGTGTCTGGGCATTCCTTTCTTTCCTTTTTTCCTTTGTTACTGATTGCTTACTATGTGCTAAGCATTGTACTAGGTGACTTTAAATGCACTACCATTTGATGATTTTGAAATTTATAATCTCAAAACAATCTTTTGATAACTTCTACTTCTCTGGCAAGAGAATGGACAAGATACATTAACAACTCATCTCAGTGAAAGCAACAAAAATCGCTGGATAAAATATTGAAAACTATCTTTGTAATTATATAAATTAGCTGGGCAGATAGTAGGTAATATTTAGATATATAACCAAGAGAAGACGGGGACTCAGAGGTTGAAAGAGAGCTCTGAACCAGCTTTCACACTGAAGGCATTAGCAAAATCTGGTGAACTTCAACTTGTCTTCTCACAGCTTCTTAGCATGAAGATACAGGAGGTAAAGTCCAACACAGGGGGAGAGTTTAATAGGAAACCCTAAATAAAGCTGTGATCTAACAGGGTTAAAGCTTAAGTGTATGATTAAACTAGAACAAAACTACATTGCCTATCATGCACATTTGGGACTGAGAAAAATATCTATTTCTAAACTTGACATGGAGTGGAGAGGGTGAAAAATCTCCCTTGAGAATTTGTAAATTGGATGATCATCTTCATTTTTTTTTAAAAGTCAGAGTAAGGCAAACTTGTTGAATCATTTTGTAATGAGAGCAAAAATAAAAAACACACTCACAGAGAGCATAAAAGTATTTCTTAAAAAGGGAAAAATGACAATCCTTTCTTTGCTTAAACAGTCTTTGCTTAAATCAGCAGTTAAAAGGACAAAAACAATAGAAAAGGTTAAAAACACCGTTAATTTTAAGACTTCCACAGGAAAAAAAGACTTAACGTCTATCCTCTGGATTCTGAGAAGAAAGGCATTCACACCAGAGACATCTC
This sequence comes from Pteropus medius, assembly GCF_902729225.1. Classification (NCBI taxonomy): domain Eukaryota; kingdom Metazoa; phylum Chordata; class Mammalia; order Chiroptera; family Pteropodidae; genus Pteropus; species Pteropus medius. The sequence continues at coordinate 735,900 of NW_024353788.1, forward strand.
CTTCATTGAAAGAAGATATTACATCAAGGATTATCTTAGCAAAAATTGTCAGTTGATATTTCAGGCGTCCCAGCTGTGGAAATGGCTTTTGTGGCTGGTTGAGGGGCCGATTCCAAAAAACAGTGGGAGTTCTCCCTCTAATTTATCAGGCTTTAATCCTGACCGTGGAGCTGGTTGATGAAAGGTACACGGTAGGAATTCTGCAAGTTCTTGTTAGCAACATGAGCTTCACTGATCTGATGTCCATTCTTTTCTTTTTAAATTGAGGTACAATGGACATATTATATTAGTTTAGGTGTACAACATAACAATTTGATATTTGTATACACTGTGAAATGACCACTACAGTAAGTCTAGTTAACATCTGTCTAGGTTTGGAGCTTCAACTCATACAAACTGGATATTAGGAAAACCATCTTAGATCTACTCAGTGCCCTCTAGATCTCCTTCATCTTTGGGAAGAATTTTCTCCCTAATGCTTTGTCTCTGCCAAATCTATGTGATAAGTAAGGAGAAAATCACTGGAATGTGCTACAAATTAAAATCTCAAAATGCCCTTAGAATCTATATATTTATGTTTTTCTCTTTGTTTTTCCTTTGCCCTTTATTAGCAAATGCTTATTATGTGCCAAACACTGTGCTGGTGCCTTTAAATACACCATCATTTATTTCTCAAAACAATCCAATGAGAACTTAAATTTCTGGCTTTATAATGAGCTAGGAATCTTGACTTAAAATATCCTGAAAAACTTAAAATGGTGGACTGAAAAATCTTCTTAGATGAATCAGTGAGTCAGCAGGAAAGTAAGGAATGCTAAAATTAAAGACTAAGTTAAGGCAGGAACCCAAGGAGGTAAGGGAAGTACTGAAGCCAACTTTTGCCAAACCCAGTGAACTTAAGCTTTAATAGCACAGCCTCAGTAGGACCAGCCAAGGTGGGAACTCTAGGAGAGGACCCTCACATTAATCTGAAACCTTTAGAGAGAGTATAAACTAAAAATAAACCCAACCCTCCCTAAGGAAATGCAAGTAAAATTGCCTTTAAACTTGATGCAAGGAAAGGAAGAAGAGGGGGAATTATCTCTTGAGAAATAGCTTGTAACTACAACACTACTTTACATGGTTTTCAGGCCCAAATCATGAGTAATTCAAAAGACCTCAAGCCTACCATTTATGCAAAGTATCTTTTTACCAGCTTTATTGAAATAAAATAGACAATTAGATGCTTGTATTTATATTGTACAATTCAATGAGTAAAAAGAATTATACTTGGCATACAGTAATATATTAGTTTCAGTTGTACAGCATAGTGATTAGAGATCTATATAACTCACAAAGCAGTCACCCCACTATAACAGGCACTCATTTTCCCCCTTACATATTTATTACAACATTGTTAACTATTTTCCTTATGCTACACATTTTTTCTCCACGTCTATTTTGTAACTACCCATTTGTAATTCTTAATTCCTTTGCCCTTTTTCACCATCCCACCCACCACTCCTCCCCTTTAGTAGTCCTCAAAATATTCTCTGTATCTATAAGTTTGTTTCTGTTGTTGTTGTTATTGTTGTTTATTTGTTCTTTAGATTCCACATGTATGTGAAATTATACGATATTTGTCTTTCTCTGCCTGACTTACTCCACTCAGCACAATACCCTCTAGGTCCATCAAGGCAATATCTTTTTCCATCCCCTTCCTTTCAGTTTATGAAGTGAGTCTCTTGTAGGAAAACTATGTAGGGGTCTTGTTTTCTTATCCATTCAGCCATCCTCTCTCTTGATTGGAGCACTTAATTCTTTTCCATGTGAGGTACATGTTAATAGAAATGTAGTTATTACTATTACTATTCTTTATTCATGGTATATATATATATATATATATATATACATAATTTTCTTCTTAAAGAAGTCTCTCCAACATTTCCTGTAATACTGGCTTGGTAATGATAAATTCCTTTAGCTTATTTATGTCTGGGAAGCTCTTTATCTGTCCTTCAACTCTAAATGATAGCTTTGCTGTATAAAGTATTCTTGGTTGTAGATCCTGGGTTTTTATCACGTTGAATATTTTGTGCCAAGCCCTTCTGTGCTGCATAGTTTCTTTTGAGAAATCAGCTGCCAGTCTTATGGGTGCTCTTGTGTAGGTAGCTAACAGCTTTTCTCTTGATGCTTTTAAGATTCTCTCTTTGTATTTAACTTTTGGCATTTTAATTATGATGTGTCTTGGTGTGGGCCTCTTTAGGTTCATCTTTATGGAGGTCTCTCTGTATGTCTATTTCCTTCACCAGATGAGGGAAGTTTTCCACTATTATTTCTCCAAATAGCTTTTCCACTTCTTGTTCTTCCTCTTCAGGTATTCCTATGATGTGGATATTTTTACATTTAATAGTGTCCCATAGGCTTACTAAATTATTATTATAGTCTTGGCGTCTTTTTTCTTGTCATTCTGACTGAGTATCCTTGGCTTCTCAATCCTCTATATTGGTGGTTCGATCCTCTTCTTATGTACTCTGTTGATTTCCTTTAATATACTCTTCATCCCAGATAATGTGTTCTTCATTTCTGAGTGGTTCCTTTTATAATTTCCATTTCTATTTTTATGTTTATTATATCTTTGTTAAAGTTCTCACTGATTTCATCTACATTTCCCCTAAGTTCATTGAGCCTCTTTATAACCAGTGTTTTGAACTCTGCATCTGTTAGATTGCTTGACTCCATTATTCCTGGATCTCTGTTCTGATCTCTCTTATGGTTTCTGTTTCTTTTTCTTCCCATTTTGGCTGCCTTTCTGTGTCTGTTTCTATGTACTAAGCAAAGCTCCTAAGTTTCCCAGTCTTTGTGTAGTAGGCGTCTACTGGCAAGTCCTGAGAAGGGTTCAGCTGCAGGCCAACTTTAGCCCAAACCTGTGCCCCTCTGGGGCCACCTGTTAAGATTCAACAAGCAATACACAGATGCTGTGGTTTTAGTTGCCTCAAGAGGCCGCGCAGACACAGTGGTCAGTTGCCACCAGTGTGAGTCTTAGCACTGCTCAGCAAGGAGCACCAGACTCACTGAGGGCACTCCTGGATGTGTTTTGGGTGGGGCTGTGAGTTGGGGGAGGTGGAATTTCATGGAATCCTCTGGGCGGAGTGACCTCTGTTATACAGTTTGATGATGTCTCAGCTATGGCGGCTCTGCAGCTGCACACTGGGAGTGGGGAGGGATCAACAGAGGAACGATGGATACCACCAGCACTTCTGCCAGGGAGAAGCCTCACCTCTGGCCCTTGCTCCAACAATTCAATCTTCCCCTGTAAGTCCCTGGTGCTCCCTCCATGCAGCTGACCCAGCGCTGGTGCCCAGAGTGAGCAGGTCCATCACCATGAAAGTCCACTTGCAGTCATGGCCCCTTTAAGAGGCGTCTGCAGCTGCTGGCTTCCATGCTGCAGCCTCTGTCCCACTCAGCTGCTCGGACCAAACAGCCTCACCTCTTTGCCCCCTCCTACCTTCTACCATTGCTGGGTGAGTTCTTATTTCTCTCCCTAGTTGTAGTGCTTCTGTTAATCTAGATCCCAGGTGACTCTGCTTGTTGTTTGCTCCATGTTTCTGTCACAACTTTGATTTGGTTGACAGAGAGATGAACAAAGTCTCTATTATCTATGCCATTTATTTCTGTCTTCAAACCTATCATTTAATTTAAAAGAATCCTCCATTGGTAATGCCTCCATATGCTTGGCCAAAATATGCAAGTTCAAGGAACTTCTACAGATAACATTACAAGAAAAATAAATTTGTAGTCATAAATCTCAATCACAAATGAAAACAGACACCAGGAGTGAAAGCCAGCAAGAAACAAAACAAAACGAAATGAAACGAAACAAAACAAAACAAAACAAAACAAAATAGCAGGATCAGATCCACAAAAGCTATAGGTATTGGAATAATTAAATACAGAATATAATCCAAGTGGGTTTGTATATGTATCATAGCTTTATGGTAGTCTGCTAATACCATTCTCCATCTTTAACAATAGAATTTTCAGATTTTAGTTGTGCACATATCCACCCATCTAGAGAGTATATTTCTCAGTCTCTTTTGAAACTTACTGTAGCCATGTGACCTTGTTCTGTCTTATGGCATGTAAGTAGACAATAATTTCTCATTAAGTGAAAAAATAAGATGGAATTAAAATACTTGATAACATTAGGGTATGAGTTGGGAGATGGGTAATAAGGATTAAAGTTTTCCAAGGTCCTTGTACTGTTTCGAAGAAGAGTAAAAATATTAATTACATTTAGACTCTGATAAATTAAACATGCATGTAACAATTTTTTTTTTTTTTTTTTTTAGGATGGCCTCTAAAAGGTAAGATCTGGACTTGAATTCAGGACCTCTGCCTCCACACAGTTCTAGAGAGGAGAGAGAAGGTTTCTTTCTTAGAGTTCTATTGGCTTTTCAGCCACAGAATAAGATTGTTAGGAGTCCAGGACCCAACCAGTCACTAACCCCTTATGCTCAGCCTCAGGGACTGTCCAACACAGCCACTAGGGAGATTTGTGCCTTAGTCTTTCCCAACATACCCTGTACCTTCCTGACTCTCAGACTCACTTATTTCAAACTCCTTCATGTCTCTAGCCCCCTCCTGCCTGCCAGCTTCTTTCTAATAGGTCTAATAGGTTGGGAATGCTCACTCACCTAAAAATAAACTATCTGAAATGTCACCTCTTTCATGAAACTTCTCCTCATTGACGGGAATGAAGACAGCTGACTACTGTCACACACACTATGTATAGAACTCCCATCAATACCACCCCTCTTGCCCTGGACACAAGATGCCTTCACCATGAACTCCCCAACTCTTCCACTCATTTAGGTTTGTCCAGTCATGCTCATTTATCTGACTGTGTATCTTTTCTGCTGCTACATCCATGTCCAGACACACCGCGAAGCTCCTGGAGTACTTGGACTATAGATCTCTATTCTCCAACAGTCTTGAAGTCTCCTGATATAGTGCCCGAGGTGCACTCTACTGAGACATACTTCATTGAGGCTTATGAAAAGGAACGTCTATAGGATCCCAGGGTGGAAAAGGAACATCTATAGGATTCCAGGGCAGAAAAGCTCTTAAAAAGCTCTTATAAATTCCTCTGAAAACAAGCAATCGGGAAATTGAGGGTCATAAGGGGGCCCTATGCCACCCCTGCATCTTCTGAGTCTGCCATGTGGCTTATTTATGCATGTTCAACACTCTCCCCATGCTCTCAGTCCCCATGCCTGAGAGACCTCAAGGATGGCTTCATTAATCCCTAGATCTCTCTTCTCCTGTTCATTCAGTGTTCATTGTTGAATGTCTACAGCATACACAGCAGTGCTCCATTTGTTTTCTGTTTATAAGCCAGAAGCCTTCATCCCTAGTTACTGCTCTTTTTTGAGTCTCATATTTCTGTTTGCTTTAGAGATGTGGGGTCCTGCCCCTCAGCTCAGTCCATTAGGGCTTCTTCCTTGCTAAGCCAGGTACACAAGATTTCCTGACCAGGAAATAGAGTCTTAAAGTAGAACAGGTTTTTGGCCCCATCCCTGCCTCAGAGGGTGGGTCCTTTCCACTCTGACAACCTTGATCTTCTTATCCCATTCTACTTCCTGCTGTAACCCAGCCCAGTGCCCTGTCTAGTGTGATCATGTCATTCTCCTTTTTCACCTTCCTCTTGACCCCTAAACTATTTCTTCCCAGGCTCAGTATTGTTTTGTTAGCTGCTCACAGTTGATAGAAGAACAAGTCAACTTCCCAACTCCTCCCCAACCCATATGAAGGTATAAAGGCCCCTGCAGTTTTTGCACAATAAAGAAAGAGGCAACGACATCACACGGAAGAAGCTTAAGAAACCCAGCATTCTAGTCTCTTAACGCCCCCAAGAACACATATTTGGGAGACCCAAGCTCCTGGAGGTCTAGCCTTTTATCTCTTCCCTTGAACTCTCCTTTCTCAGGAATACTGCTCTTTGCCTTCTAGGTCTTGATCACATCTGGGATCCAGGCATCTTGCTTTCCAACCACCGAGAGGCAGATCGAGATGCATAAAGAAAACATTCCTGTTAAGTATTGGTTACTATTGCATCTCCTACTTTCAGAATATGGTGAGTGATTTTCTTTAAAAGTGGGTGGTCTGAGAACCTCTGAGGGATTTTGGTGGTGGTGACCACTACTAGGCTAGCTCTGGTTCTCCTCCATGCAGTGAGGACTATCATTTTACTCCAATCACTTCAGTCTAATAATGTATCACCAGGGAGGCAGTCAGAGCACAGTGGTTAAAACTGTGGATTCTGGTCTCAGATTGCCTGCATATGAATTATGGCTCCTCCATCTTTTACCTGTGTACTTTGAGTGAGTTGTTTAACTTCTCTGTGCCTCAGTTTCTGCATGTATAAAATGGTAATAACCTGTGTGATATGGCTGGGGGTTAAATATTAAGAATAAGAAGTTGACTATTTTAAAAAATATCACTCATCTATATTCTACAAACTCTCCTGTTCCTAATATTAATTCTGCATCAGCCTAAGTTAACCTCAGACAGAGGAGAATAGGATTCAAGAGTCAAAACTGACTCTCACCCTGTATTCACACCCCTGGCACTCAAACACTCCCTGGGCCAACTCCTACTGAACAACTGGAAGGCAGGACTTCTTAGAGAATTTATTATTTTGGATCAAAATTAGCCCTCTTATAATTTTGATTCCTCTATTCTGTTCTTAAAAACTTCTCTGATCAAATCCACTATCTCTTTCACATGTCACCCCTACTTTTGGTCATTTTACTCATGATTCTGATCTTAATCCTAATTTGTACCTTATGCAGAATTTGGGGACCTTCCCAAAATAGAGTTACCCTCAATCCTCTGTTAGTTCAAATAAGACTGAGAAAAAAATACACATGTGCAGAGCAAAGTGATAGGCACCCATGTCCCAAATAGTAGTAAAATGGGCCACAATGAGATAAATACAGGCTCTGGGAATCCTGAGTGTCTTTGTCCTTTAGGGTAGTGAGGGGCAAAAAATAGGCATAACCTTAACTCCAGCTGAGCCTCCAAGAAGGTTGAAAGACTTTCCTATACATGTAGATATTGATTTATAGCCCTTAATACTGGGAGATCTTATACATTTAAGCTACATATAACTTGTTCTTCTCCAGCCTCTGCCATAGTAATCAGGAGCCCCTGGAACTTTAATGCATATAAAATCATTAGCCCCTTTAGAAGAGGCAACTATCTGGGTCCGATCTCAAACTCTGACTTGCTTAATCTGAAGTGGTTTGAGTAGGAAACTTTATTTTCAACAAGCTCTCCAGATAATCCTAGTGTGAGTATTTTCTGAATAACACTCTGAGAAATATTTTCCAAGAAGGGAGTAATACTACTTTAAGAATGAATTAATCAATGTATACTAATTTCACCTGGGTCCTACAATTCCTTTATGATACTTTTAATCTTGTATAGCAGATTTTGGAATAAGCTTACTGCCAGTGAAAACAGGTCATAGAAACCTGGTATTCAGGTTGGGTGGGGAGGGCGACTGAACATGGTAGCTGAAAGTGAAGATTCAATAGCCTGTGTTCAAAATCCTGTTCCATGACTTACCAGCTGTATAAATTTGGGCTAGACTCCATTTCTAAGCCTCAATTTCTTTATCTTAAGCGATAATAATAGTATCTATTTCATAGGCCTGTAGTGAGTATTAAACTATCTACGTAATGAATTTAACCAAGTGTTGAGCAGAAAGTGTATATGCTCAACATATATTTGTCATTATTTATCATTATCATCAGGCATAACCTCTGGTGATAGTAGCACATCTGTCAACACCAGCTCTAATGTGGCCTCCAGTGGGGCTAGTACAGCCTCCAACATTGGATCCAGCATAACCTCTGGTGGGACCAGTGCAGCCTCCAGTACTGCATCCAGCGTGACCCTCAGTGGGTCCAGCACAGCCTTTAGTACTGGATTCAGCACATCATCCAATGAGACTAGCACAGTCTCAAACATTGGATCCAGTGTGAGCCCCAGTGAAACCAGCACAACCTCCAGTACGGGATCCAGTGTAACCCCCAATGGGACCAGCACACCTGCCAATCCTGGTTCTAGCACAATACCCAGTGGAACCAGCATAACCTCCAGTATTGGATTCAGTATGACCTCCAGTAGGACCAGTACATCTGCCAACACTGACTCCATAACTCACAGTGGGGCCAGTACAATCCCCAACACTGGCTCCAGCATGACTTTTAGTGAGACCCGCACAACCTCCAATACTGGATCCAGTGCGACCCTCAGTGGAATCAGCACAGCCTCCAGTACTGGATCTAGCACAGCTGCCAACACTGGATCCAGCATGACTTCCAGTGGGACCAGCACAGCTGCCAACACTGGATCCAGTACAACCATAGGAGGCTTGGGCACACCTTCTTCACCTGGAATGCACACTACTTTCAATAGAATTAGCACAAGTGCTGCTGCTTCAGAGAATAAAGTGAAGCCCAGTGGGTCTCTGAAGCCATGGGAAATCTTCCTCATTACTCTAGTCTCAGCTGTAGTGGCTGTGGGATTCTTTGCTGGGCTCTTCTTCTGTGTGGTAAGTGCCTAATATGTAGAGAAGTGCCTGGGAGAGGGAGTAGCAGGAACATAAGGAAATGGGGTATGAATAGTAGGGGAACCTAGTTGAGTAGGGAGGAAAGAAAGATCAGGAGAAAGTTACTAAAGAGAAATAGCAAACTAGAACCACAGGAGCCAATCAATGTGCAGAGGAAACCATTGCCTTGAGGGAAAAGGGGGGCCAAACGAAGGAATAAAGGCTGATGAAAGGAGTACTAGGTGACCAATGGTTTGAAGGGAGAGAAGGTTCCAGAAGAAGTCCATGGTGAAGATTTGGGAGAGGGGGATATAATTCTGAAACTATTCACCCTTCTTTTTCTAGAGAAACTCCCTGTCCCTGGGAGATGTCTTTGACACAGGTGTCTACCACCCCCACGGCCTCCACCTTAGCCCGGGCCCTGGAGGGAATCATGGAGTTCACCACAGGCCTCAGTGGGGCCCTAACTGGTTCTGGAGGAGAACAGTATCTTCCACAGTCATGGAGATGAGAGGGAGACCTTAAGCAGCTGCTGAAGCCAGAGTGCCAAATTCTTCATGGAGGAAGCTGACCTCGGAGACTGGAGTTCTAAATGTCCTCTCATTCATCTGCAAGATTCCTCTCCTAACTTTGGGTCTGTGACAGCCTTTAAGAAGATACTTCCTCCCTCTCTCTTGCTTTTACTGGACATTGGAAAGAGGAATCTCTATTGGTCATTTAGCTAAGAAATAAACGCATCGAAAAAATATGCACATGAGTGGGTGTTTACAACGCTGTGTTGAATTTCCCAGTTATATGAGAGAACCTCTATGCTGAAATCCACCTGGCGATAAAAACATTCACAGTAAAATCTAGAGACTTCATTCATATATGTCCCTATTTTCTAATTCCTCTTGTCCCAAGCAGGACCCCAGTATCCCCAAGACTCACTCAGATTGACAGGGGAATTGAGTTGAAAGAAATGAGAAGGGAGGGAATGTGCCAGGATTCTATAGACTCATTGTACAGGCCTGTCGTACATAGAGATCACATGTGGCACATAGAAACTCCAGAGCATGACAATGTGGAGAGGCACAGTTATGTGTGCTATGCACCAAGGCGTGTTCGCTCAAAGTCACAGTTTTTGGGGCATTTACATTTGCTTCAGACCTGGGCTACTTATCAGAATGAAGGTGGTAGCTGGTGCTTTTCTCAGAGAGAAAGCACTTTCTATTTTACCAGGGAAAGGTCTTTGTGGCCTTAACCTTTCTGGTTAAGGTCTATCTAACCTTTTAAGAGGCTCATGGGGTAAAGCCTGAGATTCTCAGGAATTCCCTATCTGAAGGGCTGCACATATCCTTTCTGTGGGACCTAGGGAGAAGGCTACCCGATCCTACAGGTCTTGGAGGACAGAGGGAGCTGCTTTGGAAATTTGAGTTGCCCCAGATTCCTTGAGGCAGTGAGAAGGCTCCCACCTCTGACAGAGACTTCAGGAGAGAATTAGCAGTTTGTTGATAGGTTCATCCCAAATCACAGCAGTAGGAACTGCTTTGCCTTCCAATGCTTACTGGGTTTCTCAAAATCCAAAGAGTTGAAACTAATTAATGAGGCCATGCTAAGCCACAAACAGGCTAATTATCATTCCCTTACTTAAAGGGATCTAGCAACAAGAAGGAGAAGCTGAGTTGAACCGCCTGAGAAGGTGCCTCCCATTGGTGTGAACTGCAGGGAGCATAATGTGAAAAACATGAAAATAAATGAGATAAGGCCAGGGGATTCATTTAGGTAATTAAAAATGATAAAATATGTATTTTCAAGTGTAAAATTTTAATAGACAAAATGAAAAAGACTGGCCATTATTGAGAATAAAATTAACCTGGAAGAACAAGTGGGAAAAATTGCTCAATTAGACACAGCAATACAGAGATGAAAACCACCTGGAAAATGTAAGACACTTGGAGGATAGACTCAGGATGACTAACACGTGAATGAGAGCAAGTAAAAGAATAATATAGAAGATTGAGTTTTCAGATTGGAAGGGTTCTCTAACCCAAAAACCATTGAGTTACCTATTTTAAACAGGTGAACTATATAGTATGTAAATTATATCTCAATAAAGCTATTGAAAATATTACCAAGCATTATCAAAATTGTGTAAATAAAAATTTTGGTTTCCAAAGACACACAACAAATGACTCAAAGCAATGGGCACTTGGAGTAGAGGGAGATGAAAGGGAGTAAACCATGGTGAACAGTTTATCTTGTGATTAATTCACATGGTTATTCTGTGAATATTTTGCTACTCCCAGAAACTGGGACATGTTTATAGAGTTAGAAGGCATCATTACTCAACTTTTGTCATAAACTTGTCATAAAACACACTCACAAGAATGCAGATGTTTTAACCCAACAAAGCTCCAGCTCACCAAGCATTCTTGACCCTAGCAGAAGTTCAGGAAGTGGACAGGATTAAGCGCTGCCCCTTCCAGACCTTGTACTTTTACACTGTTGGTCTAGCACGGTGATTTTTGAAGGAGTCTGTCCCATGCTCTAGGAGGTGCACAAAAAGAACATTATGAAGGTGTGGGATGTTACTGGAATTATTTTCCAGATCTTCAACTTCCACATATGTATTTTTGCCTAAAACTGATATGTCTGAGGAGATCTCTGTGGTCAGAGCATCTGTCATACTTTTCTAATTCCCCTTTTACGGCCACTCACCTTTTTCTTTTCTAGCCCTTATATTATTATGGTGCAAATGAAGGGATAACTCAAAAATATCTTCTAATTTAGGCATCATATACCCAGAATAGGGCTTGATGGTTATCCCTGCCTCATATAAATTCCTATTGGGGTTAAATGGTGTGTAATAAACTGCTAACTTTTGCACGTGTTAAGATATTATCTATTCAGATATATTGCAGAGTGAAGTAGCATGGTAATAAAATTTCTGTTTAATAAACTCTTCTATTCCACCCTGTGTCAAAGAATGCATTCCTCTTAAGGAAGCATCTCATGAAAGCAGAGCAAAGACAGCATCGATGAGAAATAATGAAGGTGGCAGTGCCTTATTTAACCTAGGCAAAAACCCTCCGGCAAGTCAACTGACCTTATCTGTCTGCTTCTTTTAGAATATTCAAGATCTGTAAAAATTTGCTAGGAAACAGCAACTTACATGAAGCACACATCCCTAGCTTGTATACCATCCTCTGTAAGGAGACAGAGAGTCTCATTCACCTGTTTCTTGGTCTAGGTCACAGTTGTATATTTTGCATGATTTCAATGAGAAAGATGTTACTAGTTCCTCATTTATTTCCAACCGATTGTTATATCTTAAGACAAAAGGAAAATAGTGAGGCTGTACAGCATGTCAGCTAAGAGCACAGGTTGAGTAACTAGAATTTCTGGTTTCAAATCTAAACTCACTGTGACTTTGCACAAATTTCTTAATTCTCCCGGGTCTCAGTTTGCTCATCTACAAAAATGAGGGGATAACATATTCACTTCCTGAGGTTGCTGTGAAGCCCTTCAAATAGTCCTGCATTGGTAAATATTCTATTAATTTTGTTATTTTTTTTATATTAGGTAAGTTTATGTTTCATATTTTCTCGAAAATATGGAAAAACATTTCATAGGAAAAATATTTTAATTTACTTTTCACCAAAATGTTATTGAAGACTGTAAAATCTATACTTAAATTCACAGAAAACTTTAAAAAAGTTTATAAACATATCTTTTAATACGGCAAACATGGTAAGATGATAAAAATATTTTCGAAGCAAAAAATATTACAATTGAATAATGTGGGGCAAGTAATGTGTACACAGAGCAAAAGGAACTATGTGACACCCAAACTGTTGAGGAAGAACTTGTTTATATACTATTAAAAAGGATAACGGTGGATATTGTGATGCTACAGTGTTTAGAGTCTATCTGAAACATTTTAAAGAGTAGTAAAACTGTCTTATTATTTTAATGTCTATATTAACAATATGGTAGAAATTATATTTTTCTTGAATTAGTAAATTTATGATTAAAAGGTTCTCATAAACAGACAAGGGAATACATAGTTTTCCAAAATTCTTTTTGAGTATATGAGCAGAAAAATTGAAGACTGATTACTGCTCAAGCCCATAAGGACATTTCTACACAAATGTAGTTCAAAATATTTGATGAAGTTCCAGCAACATCATGAGAGTTCTTCACCTCCAGTCTAAGGGTGACTACTGCCATAGGGTGCCAGCTTGTAGGAAGATGGTTCATAGGCAAAGATCATATTGGTCTGTATTTCACAGAAAATCTTGTTTCTGTTTGTTTTATTTTCTGATAAACCATTTGTCATATGGGAAGATGGCTTTGAGACTCCTTGTAATGACAATGAATCTGCTTGAATTGAGGATAAATTAAAATTATAAAGAGAAAGTCCTCTTGTCCAGTCAGATTGAAAAAGATCTGAGGCAGACGTGGTAAGGTTGAGGGACATGGCAGAAAGAAGCTGGAACTTGGGCATTTTCTAAATAAAACTTTCAGCACAAGAGGTACAAGGATAAATTTTAAATCTGCACTATGTGTTTACAAATTGTCTATTTTACATAAGTGTTTGGTCCCTGAAATTCCTTACACTGTGATAAACTAATCTCTTGCTCTCTAAAACAAACAAATGTTCCGAGCCTTCAGTCCCTTTGTGCTCTTCTTTTCATAGTCATCACAACTGACTCTCTAAACAAGCACTCAAAAAATAATCTCTGATCAGTCAGCTTCACTCAGGCAGCCTGCTCCTAACTCATTAATTCTCCTAACCTGTGCCTTCTGATGACTGTTTCATTTGTTTTTTATACTCCACTTGGCTGGCCTCTGTAGCTTCTGTGGTCTTCTATTTTAGGTTCTCTCCAACAGTGACAGCTTCGGGATTTCCATATTGGATGAGACTGGGAACAGGCAATCTGGTTGGAAGAAGATAAAATGGGGGCCAGCCAGATGTGGAGCTCTGTTTGCTTGTGCCACACTCTATAAATGGCTAAAAGCACAGGCTCTGAAGCTGGCCTGCTAGTTTAATTCCCGATTCTATCACTTACTAGCTTTGTGAGTTTGGCCAGTTTACTTGACTTCTTTCTCTGTGACTTAATTCCCTCATTTATAAAGTGGAGACGATAGTAGCATTGTATCTTAGGGTTGTTGGATGTCAACACAGGCTCCCAGTGACCAATGGGATGAGAGGAAGCCAAAGAGTCCTCTTCCCACACCATCATTTGGAGGTATAAATTCCCCTCAGAGGGCAGGCAGGAAGAGAGTAGAGGGGAGACCCCTTGAAAGAGAAGAACCAGCCCTGAGAGGGGGCATTGAACTTCATATGAGCTAAATATTTATCAAAAAGAGACCTTTAAAAGTTTTTCCTTTAACAAATTTTTTTAAATTAAGGCTTAAAATGTATGCAGTAAAATGTGCAAAGTGGAAACATCACAGATGTTCAAGTCCTTGCCTTGTAACTTATACATACGCATGTGTACCCATTATCTAGACCCTCCTGTGTAGCATTCCTGTCACCCCAGAAGGCTCCTCTGCCTCTCCCCTCAATACCACCCTCACGAGTAGCCACTATTCTGACTTACTTTTCTCTACACTTGACTTTCATGTACTTGAACCCATAAATATGTACTCCAAAAAAGACTGTTTTAAAAGGAAATGAAATTGAAATACCAACATTTGTCAAACTGAAATCCATAGCCTCATTCCTTACCATAGCCCTCCCTGCCATTGGCAGGATGGGAGCCTGACAACCAAGTCAGATCAGTTATAGCAAATCGAGTTACATTTTTGTCCTTGCACATCCAAATTACATGGTGTAAAGTTCAACTCACTGCTAGTTGTGAGGCCTAGAAATAGGGACCCTCATGAGTTAGAGCTCCTGGCCCACGGTGAAAGAGCCACTGCCAAAGACAGGCCTGGGTGCTGTACCCCCTCTCCTCCCCTATCATCCTATTTGATGCTAGAAGTGAAAGGTTCATTTTCGAAGGGTCACACAGCTGTGTGCTGCCCTGCATCCAGGAAAGAATACTCTGGAGAAAACCTCGTGTGACTCCAAATCCCCAGCTTTCCCCAAATAGAAACCTATTGACCTTTAAGTCCCATTTGCTTCCTTTTCTTCTCTTCTTTTCTTCTTCTACACAGGCCTCCTGCTTTGGAAATGAAGCATACCCTCAAAGAAAACAGACTTCAGATAGCCTCTCGTTCAAAGGGTGGGTCCCTTCCGTCTGACAAACTTGATCCCCTCGTGCTTCCTTCCCTGCTCCTCCTCCTGCCTGTACCCTCTGCTCTGGTCAACTTGTCCTTCTCTTCTGCCTTGGCTCCTACAGGGTACCTCTCTCCAAACAGCCCTGAATGGCAGAATGCATAGTGCAGACATGTCCCTTCTAGGGAGGGAGGGCCAGAAGCTCTGGTCTCCTCTACCCAGAGTCAGGTATAAATAAATGCCTTACATATGCTCATGAGAAAAGAGAAAAAAACTAGAAATCAAACCGTGGGGCAATTTGTGGAGTTCCTCAGCCTCGCGGGCTGGAGGCTCACTCTGGCACTGGCTGGCCTTCTGGGCTTTTCTTGAAACTTTACTTTCTGTCAAGGCCCTGGGGGTATGCCCCTTGCCTCTCCTTGGCAGGCCACCTTTCCTCTGGAACTCAGGCATTCTAGATGAGAACTTCCCCTGTGAGTCATTTCAGGATGAGGAGAGGGAAAATCTCTCTTGCTTTCCCAGGTCTGTGGCTGCTGCTCTTTGAACTCCTGGGACAGGGTAAATGACTTATGAGTTAACAGAGGAGAGGGGTGTGGAGGTCACAAGTCTGAGATGGGGGTGCCCAGCCCAGGCATGACTCTTCTTCCAGAAGCAAAATGATTCACTCTTTTGCCCATTTCTGCAGAAGCCAGAACTGACTGTGACCCTGACGCTGCCTTTGTCATCTCCCCCAGCTGTGAGTGTGAGCATAGTGGGGTGTCACACTTACTTCGTATTTTGCGTAAATGTTTTGTTTTTAACTGGGACATCCTAGTTCCAACAGCATTCTTTTTCCTCTCTCACGCTACCTCTCCTTCCCTCCCGCAGTCATATTTATCCCTCAAATATTTACCCCAGGTATATTAGGATTTTATCCTCCCCGACATTCTTCTCTCTCCCGCTCTTTTCATCTCTTCCCTCCTCTCCCTTTTATAGTCTCTATCCCTTTCCTTCCTCTCCCTCTTCCCTCCCTTCCTCTTTCCTTCCTTTTCTCCTCTCTCCTGTCTTCCTTTTCCTCCCTCCCCTTTATTTGTCCTTCCCCTGACCCTTCTCCCCCTCACCCATTCTCTCCCTTTTTCTCCCTCCCCTTTCTTCCCCTTTCTTCCTTTCCTTCCCGGGCAGCCTCCCCACTCTCACTCCCTCCTTGCGCTCCCTCCCGCTGCCCCTCCTTCATGAGTATTCTGCTCCCGTCTCCGCCGCTCCTGGCTGCTCTCGGTCGCTGCCGCACGGTCCCAGGCAGGAGCCGGGGTCTGGGAACCCGCGGAGAGCGGCGCCGGCGGCCCGCGGAGGTGGGAAAGAAGGAGCGAAGGCTGGTAGGAAGGAAGCAAGGAAAGAAAGGAAGGTGAGAAGGAAGGCGGGCTGCGACTCCTGGAACCCCGCCACTGCCGCTGCGGAAGCCTCCTCCCCATCCCGGAGCCTAACGGCATCCCTAATTCCACATTAGAGCCAGGTTCTGAGTCTAAAGTTAAACAGAAGTATTCTTTCCTTGAATGCTGCCTGATTTCAAATCCACGCTTCGTCGCTCAGAATTCCTCACCGAAACAAATTGGAAGTTGACCGCTGGGAAACCAGGGCCCTACTCTGGAGTCAGCGGTGGTTATTATGAAAGGAAGTAGCCTGAGAGAGAAGTGAATCAGGGCTTCCGTGTGATTTGAACCGATTGCCTGAGCTGGTTCTATCGACTCCTGTTTTGGATTTCTTACGATATCAAGATTTCTGCCTTAATTATTAGATACAGCGCATCTGTTTCCTTAAGTGAAGAAGAGGGAGGTGCAGAATAGAAAGAAAAGGTCTAGGTTGAATGAGGTAGGAGATTTGGAGGTGATTTTTCTCCTTACTTCCCCAGTATATGTGTTTCTTACATCTTTTTCTAAATTTGCTCCCTCACTCTGCTCTGGCACTCCCTCCTTCAAGATACTATATATTTTTTCTTCCCCTTTCTTGTGAGCCCCTTCATCCTGAAAGCTTCAACTATTCTCTACTTACAGATGACTCCGAAATCCACCTCTAACCTGTCCTGATCCCTAACGCCGGTCCTATCTATCTGATTTTAAACAATAATCTCTTACCTCACCAAGCATGTCATTCATGTAGTCATTTGACAAACATTTATGGAGCCAGGCACTGCTGCATGCTAGGCCATGGTAAAGAATGGTGCACAAAGTCACGGTTCCTCCTTCATGGAACTCCTAGTCTCCTGCGAAAGACCTCAGACAAGAACAAGATTTCATTACTGAAAAGAATAAGTGTGCAAGATACTAACAGGTACCTCCTCATTTTTCCACCACCAGGTCTATAAAGTAACCCATCATGCTCCCCACCAGCTCAGTTACATGAATTAGCAGGATTATCAATCACTGCCCACAATCTGGGTTCTGGATGCCTTCTCACCCTCCTGCCATCTCAGGGGCTTTCACCAAGTCTTCTCCTCCCCTCTTTCCTCCCTTCCACCTTTCTTAAATCCTTCCTGTTAGCACCCAAACAGGCTCTAGTGCAATGTGCATCAATATCACTCAGGGAAATTATCAAAAATCTAGGTTCTGGGGTTCTGGTCCCCAGAGATCCTGATTCTGTAAGCTTTGAAGGGGAGGTACTGAGACCTTGTCAGCAAGCTTCTCAGGCAATCTAATCATAGAGGCCCCTGGACTAAAATTTGTTGTAATAATATCCATCCTAACACCTCCCCACCCACATTATTCCCTAGCCATTGTCTCTCCTTCCATTCTCCATCATCTACCTTTAAAAAAAGTTTCCTACATTTGCTATTTCCACTTCTCACCTCTCATTTGCTTGTTTATTTAATTTTAATTTTATTTTATTAGGTAATACATGTAAATAGTTCTGTAAAAGAAAGAATCCTACAAGGTTTATAATAAACTTCAGACCCTGACCGCTTTCTCCTACTGCTTTTCATCAGTGAGTCCTACTCCCAGAGTTTCTTTTGGCATTTACCTTCATATTTCTAATTAACATTCTTATGCTACTATTCCTCTTTTGTTGGTTGATTTTTTTTCTTCAGGCATGATTTATTGGCCTTCTAATGAAAAGGGGTATTTAATTCCTGGGCCTTTCCCCTGTGCATATACATCTCATACTTCATCTCACAATTCTCCCAAAAAGTTTCTATCAAATCTTTGGTGTTAAATTAGCATTTAGTATTTACAGTATGATAACTATATAAGTAATATTTATAGTTTGTCATATATTATATTATGATTACTCTCTTGTACATTTTTGTTTTTCTAGGTATTAATAATAACCACATTTTAAAACTTGTTTGTTTTCTTCATATATATTAATTCACCCAAAAACCTCCATCAGAAGTATAAATTTCAGGGAAAAGGGATTTCTTTTTAAGCAAACGAAGTATGAGTTATATACATCCCTTCCCTTCTCAGTCCTCTGGCCAGGGCTTAGATGTGTAGCCATACCTAGGTACAAGATCGGTTAGGAAATGTAATCTAGTCGTGTGCCCAGGAAGAAGAGAAAAATATATCCAACAGTCTGTAGACCTTATATGTCTGAAAATGTCTTTATTCCCTCCACACATTTGATTCATAGTTTAGTTGGTTATGGAATATAGTTGGATACCCTATCCCCTCAGAATTTTGAAGGCATTAATACACTGTTTCTAGATTCTAGATAATGAAGTCTGATATTCTCTCAATTACTGATTGCTTACATGAGACCCATTTTCTTTCTCTGAAAGATTTAGGATTTTAAAAACTATTGTTGTCCCAAAATCTCATGATTCAGTGCTAGAATGTGGATTCTTCTTTTATTGTGTTAGGAACTTATAGAGTAAAAAGTTCTGTCAGTCGTTTCTGGGAAATTTTCTTGCATTTTTTTTCTGATAATAGCCTCTCATTCACTTTCTCTATTCTGTCTTTCTGAAAATCTTAATATTTGGATGTTTGACCTCCTGAATGGACATTCTAATTTTCTGATATTTCTTCTTCTTTCTTCAGAGCCTTCTGTCACTATTTTTCTTCTGAAGAGATATCCTCAGCTTCTAAGACTTCTAATTCTTCCAGTGAATTTTGAAATTTTGGGTTTTTAGAAAAATTTTCAATTTTTTTTTGTCTGTATGTTCTTTTAAAATATGGCATTCTTTTATTTTATTTTATTTTTCATGGGTGCTGTATTTTCACTTATTTTGCTGAGGACATTTGAAGGTGTTTTTTCTCTCTGAATTGTCTCAGTTGTCTCTGAGTTTCCTTCACAGAATGTTTGTTTGGTCTTTGTACTTCAAGTTAGAGACTTTCCTCAAACATGAAGTGATCTCAGAGTATCTTTTGTATTTGAGAGTGAGGCACTAAAATGATGACTAGAGGCTCTGTGTTCAAGGGTAGAGCCTGCTAACTGATAGACTTAGATCTAAGGTAACTTGGCAGCGATGTGGCAGCTTTGATTGGAAAGACCCTAAAAATGTCAGCATCTGCAGGTCTTTTCTGGTGTGGGATAATTTCTTTCCACAATAGAAAATTTTTCAGATTTGAGCCTAGAGAGTGTAACCATAGATACCAATGTGCTAAAAGCTGAATAGAGTAAGAGGCAATGAGGGTTTTACAGTTCAGTATGTAAGCATTTGCTTAATTGTATACTTTCGGTACAACGCCTCAATCCTGACCTCAGCAGGCCTGGGATCCCTGAACCAGAGTATCTTTGATTCCAATATCTTCAGAGATAAAACCCCAGACTCATGTGAGGATCAGAGGTATATTCACCTAACTACTTGAGTGGAGGAATGGATATAGGACTGAGACATGGGTTCTAGCTGCATTGTTATTTCGACCATCTCTCTTGTATTTAGTCACACGCCACGTCCATATCTTCAGAGGAACCTGGTTGCAATTCCTGGTTGCTTACCAGGATTCCACAGAATAATTTACCAGTGGTTGACTCTTACCCCCGATATAGGCTTGAATGTTTGAGCATTTTCTGTTCTATTGGAGAGTTATCACTCACCAACCTGCTGTTCATTATCTTAAAAAAATGTTTATATATGTTCTGCTGTGGTCATCTCTCCAGTTCTTTGTCCTTATAGAGTTATAACTTCTGTTATTTCTTTACTTTTGATTCGTCTGTGTAATTCTTAAGCCCCCAAACGTATACATTCATTTTCCTGTTCACTCTAATCATGGTTTTCCCCATCATGCAAATATAGTCTCAATGCAGTAAATTCTTACCTCCGTATTGTCTCTCAATCCAAGGGACACTTCTTAGGCCCTATCTTACCTGATTTCTTTGCAACGGTCAACTCAGATAATCACCATATTTTTCTAGAGCCTCTCTATTGTCTTAGTGTTGTGTGAGGAGCTTGACAAACGAAATGGATACAGTAAGGCCCCCTCCCAGCAAGCCATGCTGTTCCCGGACAGCCTTAGCTACAGCTTCCCAGGGACCTTATATACAGCGTTCTATGTAACCTTAGATATAGCATCCTATACAACCTGTAGAATGTGATTGATTATAGTACCTGGCCTAAAGCCACTATTATGCATCTTGTTATAAGAACAATCCCACCTGTGCAGGCTCGGGGGCCGGGGGGAGCTGGAACTGTGCCTGTGCTTTTCTGTGTCCTACTATGCCTGAATGAAGCTATGTCACGTGTGCCCATGGCTCCTTACATATTCTTCCAGCTGCCAGAACCACACACTCCAAACTTCAGTATCCCAAACTTGTGGAACAATTGGCATAGTCGGCAGGATTGCCAGGTAAGGGGACCCCCCACTCCAGAGGAGAAGGAGGAAGAGGAGGAAGAAGGCATGTGGCCCCACACAGCATGTGGCATCCTGTTGCCATGGTTCTTGTGACTTGGACTTCCCCGAAAGGATGGGAAGAGGTAGACATCACCCTGGCCAGTAATGAGAAGGCACTCTGCTCCTTGGAGGGACAATTGCCAGAAAAGGCCAGAGTTGCTGCTGGTCTTATAGGTTAGCTGTTGCTAACTGTATTGAAACACAACATGGACAAAGCCTTGCAAGAAACCTCACAGGTCCCTGAATTGCGTACAAAAGAGGAGGCTCTAGAGGCTTGTTTGCAGCAGTTAGAGGATGAGCTGTCCTGTGATGCAGTACATGACACCCTGACTGCAGCCTGATACATGGCAACCCAGAGAGATTCCCTGGAGGTGGAAGAGGAACCTGGAGAAGACGCCAGGTGAGTATAAGCCCAACCTATCATGCACCAGAAGGTAAAACATGAACAGCCCCTGGGACCGGGGGGAGTACAGTTTAGAGTCCCCACTGTGACAGAATACATCACCTATACTCCTTTCACCCCTACTGAGTTGAGTTGGGGAAGCAATGCCGGCAGAGATCAGGGAAATCCCTATTGGCATGGCTGTTGCATTTGTGGGATGAAGGGGCAGACAGCATAGTTTTCTCCCAGGATGAAATGGGGAGGCTGGCTTTCTTTATGGTACACGCCTGCGGCAACGCCTATAGAACTGTCGCAGGCTGGCCCAAGGGCAAGGTAATCACACCCTGATTGACTGGATAACCGCTCCTGTGCAAACTGTCTGGGATGACGCAGGAGAGCTACCAGACACAATGAGTAAATGGCAATCATATGGCCAGTAATGAGATGCAAATCTCATTACTGGCCATATGATTGCCATTTACTCATTGGTGCAAATCATCCGCGAGCTAGGAATGTGACAGACTATGTCTAATTTGAACATGCGTGGACCAGATGATGAACGGTTCACCTCAGGAATGAGGGACTTAGTCCTGGAGACTGCACTGTCCTCTTCCTTTGGGTCCTTGGTAGCCGTCTTGGCCCCCTATGCTGGACGGCCACCCTGAGAGTCGTTGAAGGGCAGCAGCAGGACCGTAGCAACCGAGGTGTCCATGCAGTTAAGTCTCAGTCTTCCCCAGCAAGAAAGGCGGGGAAGACGGTGAAGAAGCCTCCCACTACTGCAATACCCTTACAGGTGACCCAAGCACAAATGTGGATAGATTTGCTGGCGGTGGGTGTAGACCTAGAGAAAACTGATAGGCAGCCCAATGCTGTGCTGTTAGAATTGTGGCGGCAGTTGAAACTGACACAGCAGTTCCAGAAAAGTAGAAAACTGGTATCTGATAGAGCCCGGCTGGTGGCTCTGAAAGACTTCCTGACAGTCCCAGACGTGCTCTCCCTGTATGACTAAGGAGAAGGCCAAGGTGCCCATTTGGAAGGGATGGGCGGGGACCAGAGGCCACATGTAGAACTTGCAATCCACTGGTCCCCTCAAAATGTCCAATGCATGCTAGCATTGGTAGACACTGGAGCTGACTGCAGCTTGACACACGGCAACCCAGAGAGATTCCCAGGGCCAGCAGTGTACATTGATGGCTATGAAGGCAAGACCATAAAAACCATAAAGACAAAAGCTGTGACTATCCCCTAGGGACTGGGCAGTTGCCTCCACGCCCCTACAAGGAATATGTGTCCCCAGTCCCAGAATACATCCTAGGGGAGGACATTTTGCAAGGCTTGCGCTTGCAGACATCAGCAGGAAAGTTTTGCCTGAGGGTGCGAATGGTAAAAGCTGTGGTGTGTGGACACACTGGACAACCCCTCCCCCCCACCCTCCCCGCAAGAAGTGCCGCCCCCACGGAGGGTGGTGAATGTGAAGCAATATCGCCTGCGGGGAGGCCATGCAGAGATCAGAGCTACTATTCAGGAATTAGAAAAAGCACAGATAGTACGCCCTACACACAGCCCTTTCAATGCCCTGTGTGGCCTGTCTGGAAGCCTGATGGCACTTGGAGAATGACTGTTGACTATTGTGAGCTGAACAAAGTAACTCCACCACTGCATGCTGCAGTGCCCTCCATCCATGAACTCATGGACAGATTAACAGTACTGGGAACACACCACTATGTACTGGACTTGGCTAACACCTTTTTCTGCATTGACTTGGCTCCTAGCGGTCAAGAGCAATTTGTCTTCACATGGGAAGGATGACAATGGAATTCCTGGTGCTGCCTCAGGGATACCTGCATAGCCCAACCATCTGTCATGGTTTGGTAGCAAAGGACTTGGCTGAATGGTGTTGTCCGCTGACTGTTGTGTTGTTCCATTATGTTGATGATATCATGTTAACCTTTGCTTCCCTTCCAGATTTAGAGGAAGCCGCCCCAGTGCTGGTGCAACACTTGAAAACATGTGGCTGGGCCATGAACAATGCCAAGATACAGGGTCCTGACTTATCTGCCAAATTCTTGGGTGTTATCTGGTCGGGTAAGACATAAGCTATTCTTGAAGCAGTGATTAATAAAATCCAGAACTACAGAGATATGTGAGCTTGCTGGAGTATCAGAGGGCCTTCATACCCCATTTGGCACAAATGGCCCATGCCCTTTACACCTTAGTAAAAAAGAGAGTTACATAGGATTGGACCGAACGGGTAGAAAAGGCCTTTTTGAGAACCAAAAGAGCTGTCCAGTAGACGCAGGCTCTGAGAGTCATTGATCCTGGACAGCCATTTGAATTGGATGTACACATGACCCAGGAAGGCTATGGCTGGGTCTCTGGCAATGCTTGGAGCGAGTACCTATTGAAGCGGATGCTCTAGCCAAAGTGAGGTGGCTAGAAGGGTTCCTAGCCACAGATGTAGCCCACTGGTTGTACCAACGGTTGCAACATGTGGGGGCTAAGGCCATGTGGCCTGTGAGAAAACTATGGGACATACCAATTACATGGGCTCAGGTACAAGATGCTTGTGAACAGTGCCCCATCTGTGCATGGGACATCCTGAACCCCCGATGATGTCAACAGGAGTTTGGTCAAGTGCCCAGAGGACACATCCCTCTGACGTGATGGCAAGTGGATTACATTAGGCTGTTGCCAAAGGCCCAGGGTGCAGTGTGTGTACTCACTGTGGTTGAGACTGCTACTGGTTGTTCCAGCTTTTTGCCTGGCCTGGTGTGGCCATTGACTAGAGATACACTATTAAAGCGTCAACACGCTTGTGTGACTTTTATGGTTGGCCCCTAGTCATTGAAAATGGTACGGACACCCATTTTGTACGACATGAAGTCCAAACCTGAGCCAAATGGATGGATATCCACTGGCACTTGCATAGTCCTTATAATACCTAGCCTGAAGGAATGATTGAAAGTTATAATGGGTTGTTGAAGAGACACTTGTGGGTCTCTACTGTCCCACTGGGTTTGAGGGCATGGGCCACCCGGTTATGGGAATGATAAGGAGTCTGAATGAGAAACCTCAACCTGGAGGACTGGCCTCAGTAGAAGCTCTGCAGCACTGGGTTGCAGCACCCATCCAATTACAGATTACCACATCTGAAGTATTGTTAAAACCTGAGCATGGATTGAATGGCAATATTTCGCTGCCTGCCTCTACCTGCCTGTGAGCAGGGGAGACAAGACAGTGGTCTTGGCCATGGAAGATACAAGCCCCATACTGTCGGTGGCTTGGTCTTATTGCTCCCTGGGTAAAAGGCTGTCGGCCAACTTGACAGTCACACCTTGGGTGACGGCCAGCTGGCCACTACAAGTGACTATCAAGTACCTGGGAACTTTTGGAAATGAACAACCTGAGAGCATTCTAAAGGGCACATTTGTTCTCTCACTCTGGCCTATAATGAGCTCTCTGGTACTATGTCATGTGTCCCAGCCAGGTGCAGAAACAAAGGAAGAGACCTGGGCGGCTACTGTGCTCTCCAAGGATAAAAAGTATTTTGCCAACAGGGAGAGATTTACCTCTCCTGGTTCTGCTCTCTTCTCTCTCCTTCCACTCCTAGGCAGGTATGTGCCAATACCATGGTGGATTGAGCACACACCTACGTCACAGTCGCCAACGTCTCCAACTGCTCAACGACAAGTGGACAGCATGATGTGGAATCGAAACAACCACAGCCAGCCGTGACTGGGGTACTCTGTGTACACTGGGTGGAACTAGTTAATGAGTGAGGGAATCAAAATAAAGGGAATGGTCCCCTATTGTATTGAGACGCCAAATGGTACCTGCCCTCTGGATTGGGTGCCTCAGCCGTTGTGTGCCAATATAACAGTTGTTACTTCCCCCACACACTGGTGGACGGGATTGAAAACATCAGGAGCTGGTTCCCACTTTCCCCTTACCTCCTGGTAATCTCTGGGTGGTGCGGACACCGTGGTGGTTTTATCCCTTGGCCATTGTCTTGTCTGCTGCAGGTAATGTTGTAGTTAAAACACAAGTCACTACTTTGGCCACCCACACAGCTCGGGCTCTGAATCAGACTTGTACCACCTGGAGTCTGCTCACTGATGAAGTGGACCAAATAAAAAAGGTGATGCTGCATATCTGGATGGCCTTAGACACCCTAACCATAGCTCAAGGAGGAACCTGTGTGATCCTCCACACCCAATGCTGCGTATATATCCCAGACTACAAGAAAAATATCACCCAAGCCTTAGGAGGGCTGAACCAAGAGATATAGGCCATCCAACAACTAACTGGTGACCCCTTAAAGGAGTGGTAGGCCAACCTCTCCTCGACATGGCAATGGGTCCTTGCTGTCCTTGGGGTAGGGGCCTGTGTCTTGGTGACATGCCGTTGCTCCCAATATTGTTGCTGTGGGATGTGTGTACAAGGGTCCACTCTATTGTTATGGCTATCAACAAAATCCATGGCTAGATAAAGGAGGAACTCTGAAGGGGTGGAGTGTTGGATGAGGAGACTGACAAACAAAATGGATGCAGTCAGGCTCCCTCCCAGCAAGCTGTGCGGTTCCCGGGCAGCCTTAGCTACAACATCCCAGGTGGCCTTAGCTATAGCATCCCAGGTGGCCTTAGCTACAGCATCCCAGGTGACCTTAGATATAGCGTCCTATGTAACCTTAGATACAGCATCCTATACAACCTACAGATTGTGATTGATTATAGTACCTGGCCTTAAGCCACTATTATGCACCTAGTTATCAGAACAGCCCTGCCTGTGAGGCTGGGGCTAGCTGGAGCTGTGCCTGTGCTTTGCTGTGTTTTGTTATGCCTGAATAAAGCTATGTCGTATCTGCCTGTGGCTCCTTGGTCCAGACCCCTCTTCTCCAGCTATTCTCTCCCCTGACAAATGACCTTAGTCAGTCTCATGACTTTAATACAATCTATATTTACATGACTTACAACTTTATTTTCATTGTTTTGATCTCTCAACCGAGATCTAACTGCCAACCAGACACAGTCTCTTGAATATCTAATAGGCATATGAAACTCAAAATGTTTAATATTTTCAACCTCTATTTCCTTTCTTATCCATCTGAGTAAATATAACCAATATCTAACTCTTTGCTCAAACTCCAAATCTAAGAGTTGACCTTGACTTCTCTCTTTCCCTGTCAACCACATCAGCAGTCTTTTAACACATCCTATTCAGTCTACCTTTTAAATTTCCAGGCATATCTTGTATTCATCCACTTAACTTTATCTCCCCTGCCAACTTTTCTGTTTCTACTCTTGCCCTCATATATCCATTTTCCACACAGCAGGCTGAGTGTGATCTTTTAAAAACATAAATCAGTTTGTCTTCCCTTTATCTTTATCTTCTCTTCCCAAACAATTAAGTCCTAAAGTCATTAGGTTGGGCAGAACAAAGCAGATATTAATGGTAGAGAGGAGGGGAGATATTGGCCCAGAGCAGGATATAAGAAAGTGTTTCCATGGATTGACAGCCTTATGAGGGTGAGAAGTTATGAGGGAGCTGAAAATAAATGAAAGAATATCATGGGAATATCTGTGGAACGACATCAAGAAGTCTACCATATGTGTAATTGGAGTTCCAGAAAAGAAAAAAAATGTTGAAAAAATGGCTGAAAAAATTTCAAATTTGATGAACACTATAAACCCACAGATCCCAAGAACTCAATGAATATCATGCAAAATAAACATTTAAAACTCATACCAAGGTCCAACACAATCCAATTGCTAAAAGTCAACACTAAACAGGAAATATTAAAAGCAGTTGGAGAAGAAAATACACATTATATAGGCAGTAACAAAGACAAGAATGATAGCAGACTTCTAATGATAAACAATGCAAACAACAAATTAATGAAGCAATATCATTAAAATCCTGAAAGAAAAAAAAGTCTTATCAATCTAGAAATATACAAAGTAAAAATATCTGTCCAAAATTAAGATGTAGTAAAGGGTTTTTTAGACAAACAAAAGCTGGAAGACTATCTCTTACAGATAAGCACTGTAAGACATGTAAAAGAAAGTTCTTCAGAAAGAAATTTGGATCTATGCAAAAGAATAAAGTATGCTGGAAATGGTAATATGTGGATAAAAATAAAAGACTTTCTCATTTGAAATCTCTTTAAAAGATTATATACTGTTAACAAATAATAACAATAAATAATGGGGTTATACATATGTAGACATAAAATGCATAACTACAGTGGCACAAAGAACAGAAGGGGGAAATGGAAATATATTTTAAGATTCTTATGCTCTATGTGAAGAGGTATAATATTACTGGGAGGTAGGTACATTGTGATATATTAAAAATGTATATTGTAAACCCTAGAGAAATGACAAACACACATATAAAAATAAGAGGGTTGTCAAATAAACCAATAGTGGAAATAAAATGGAATAAAAAATACTTAATCCAGGAGAAAGCAGGAAACAAGGAGGAAAGAACAGATGGAATAAAAACAGATGGAATAAGTAGGAAACAACAAGATGATAGATTTGAACCCAACCATATTGGTAATGACACTAAACATAAGAGGTCCAAACACTCCAATTAAAAGGCAGAGATGATCACATTGGCTGAAAAAAGGAAGCCTCAATTAAATGTAGCCCACAAAAAAATGCATTTTAATTATAATTATACAAATAGGCTAAAAATCAAAGGATGAAAAAGATGGTTATACAATATGTTAGCTGAGCTAACACCAATCAAAAAAAGATTAAGTAACTATTTTAATATCAGACAAAACAGACTTAAGAGGGAGGGATATTATTAGGAATCAGGAAGGAAAATTCATAATTATTAAGTGGTTAATCTCAACAAAAGACTTATTAAACACAAAGGAGGAAAAACCAGACTGGCTACAACACCTTCATCAAGTAATCCTAATGAACATCTTCAGTGATGGGACATAATGATATTATCTGCTACTTGATAGTTTGCAAAGAGAAGAATACTATAACACTTCAGTGATATTCCTGCCAAAGGCTAATAATATAAACCTAATCATGAAGAAACATCATATAAAGCCAATTTGAGGGACATTCTAGAAAATAACTGGCCTGTTATTTTCGAAAATGTCAAGGTCATGAAAGTCAAAGAAAGATGAAGAACTGCTCTAGATTGAAAACGACTAGAGACATGACAACTAATAGCAACTCGTGTTTCTGATTTGGATCAGTTAGCTATGAGACATTATTGGGACAACTGACAAAACTTTAAGGAGGTATGAGGATTAGATGGCAGTAATATATTAGTGTGAATTTTCTGATTTTAATGGTTGTATTATGGTTGTGTATGAGTACACAGTATTAAATAATGATCAGATAGCAGATTACCAAATAAATCCCAACTGGTTCAGGGGAAAAAAATTCTTGTGTACTTACTACAAAAGAATTTGTGACTTTTTCAAAATAAAAACATATTAAGAAAAAGTAATCAGATTATGTTATTACAATGGCTCATTGTTGTATTTTAAATGAAACTTAACCTCTTTATTGTGGTCTACAAGTGATCTTCTAAGCTCGTTTCTTATTCCTCCCTCTTAAGTCTGTTTTCTTCTTCAATAATTATATTTCAGTCAATTTGTTCTCCTATTTATTCTTTGATCACATCAAGCTCATTAACAACTCAGTATTTCACTTGTGCCATCATTTTGTGACATCCTTCTCCTGGCTTTTCAGATGGCTGCCTTCTTATCCTTCAGATCTTGGCTCATATATCATCTCCTCAGAGAGACCTTTCCTGGCTATAATATCTAAAGTTATCTTTAACAGCATATAATGTAATGTGTATTTATATTCATTACATGTTTTATCTGTTGACAGTGATATGCTCAGAATTTAGCAAAATACAAGAAATATTTTAAGAACTCAACACTTCTGAATAGGTGGATGAGTAAATAGTATTGATTATATATTAAAGTAATATCATCCTAAACTTGCAAATTTACCCCTAATCCATTCCCACTATCTCCTCTGGCCTCAAATGATTTTTATTTATTTATTTTCCTGTCTTTATTGAAATATAATAGGCAACTAGTTGCCTGCATTTACATTGTACAATTCAATGAGATTTTTTTCAAATATAATTGGTACACAACACACTACCCTAAGCTGTACAGCATATTGATCAGAGATCCACGCAACTCTCAAAGCGCTCATCCCACCAAATCTATCACCCCTCCCCCCATATTCATTCCAACATTATTAACCATCTTTCACACTGCAAAATGCATCTGAGAGTCATTTATGTTATTGTTTACATCAGTATTTCCTTTTTGTTGCTGAGTAGTCTTCCATTGTATGGATACATCACAGTGTGCTTACTGATTCACCAGTTATAAGACTATTGAGTTGTTCTCAGGTTTTGAATAAAACCTCTGAAAACATTTATTTTTATTTTATTACTTTCTATCTTTAATTTTTATATTGGTTTCAGGTGTACAACATAGTTATTATAAGTCTGGTGCCCATCTGACACCATACATAGTTATTACAATATTATTGACTATATTCTCTATGCTGTAATTTACATCCCCAGGACTGTTTTCATAACTGGCAATTTGCAAATCTTAATCTCTTCACTTTTTTCACCCATCCCTCTAACGTCTTCTCATTTGGCAACCAACAATTTGTTTTCCGGATCAATGAGTTTTTGTTTTGTTTGTTCTTTTATTTTGGTTTTTCAGATTCCACATATAAGTGAAATTATATGGCATTTGTTTTTCACTGTTTGACTTATTTCACTTAGCATAATACCTTCTAGGTCCACCCATGTTGTCACAAATGACAAAATTTCATTCTTTTCTATGACTGAGTAATATTCCATTGTATATATGTGCCATTTCTTCTTCATCCATTTATTTAATGATGGACGCTTTGGTTGCTTTCATATTTTGGCAATTGTATAATGCTGCAATGAACATAGGGATGCATGTATCTTTTTAAGTTACTGTTTTGGATTTCTTTAGATAAATACCCAGAAGTGGAACTGCAGGATCATATTGTAGTTCCAATTTTTTGAGGAACCTGCATACTGTTTCCCTTAGTGGCTGCACCAATTTGCAATCTCATCTACAGTGCATAAGGGTTTCCTTTTCTCCACATCTTGGCCAAACTCGTTTGTTGATTTGTTGATGACACAGTCATTCTGATAGGTGTGAGATGATATTTCATTGTGGTTTTAATTTGCAATTCCCTGATAATTAGTGGCGTTCAGCATCTTTTCATCTGTTTATTGGCCATCTGTATGTCCTCTTTACAGAAATGTCTATTCAGGTCCTCTGCCCATTTTTCAGATTTTTTTTATGTTAAGTTGCATGAGTTCCTTACATATTTTGGATATTAACCCCTTGTGGCATGTATCTTCTCCCATTCAGTATGTTGTGTTTTCATTTTGTTGGTTTTTTTTCGTTGTGTAAAAACTCTTTAGTTTGATGTAGTCCCATTCGTTTAGTTTTTTTTCTTTGGTTTCCCTTGCCTGTGGAGATGTTTCCAAAAAATATTCTAAGAGTAATGTTAAAGAATTTACTGCCTATGTTTTCTTCTAGGAGTTTTGTGGTTTCAGGTCTTACATTCATGTCTTTAATTCATTTTGATTTTTTTTTTGTATATGGTGTAAGAAGGAGGTTGGCTTCATTTTTTTGCATGTATCTGTACAGTTTTCCCCAAACTACATATTGAAGAGACTGTCTTTACCCCATTTATTTTTGCTTTTTTTGTCATAGGTTAAATGACCATAAAGGCATGGGTTTGTTTCTGGGCTTTCAATTCTGTTCCATTGATCTATGTGTCTGTTTTTATTTAAGTACCACAGTGTTTTGATTATTATAGCCTTGTGTATAGTTTGATATCAGGTAGTGTGATACCTCCAACTTTGTTCTTGCTCAAAATTGCCATGGTTATTTAGGGTCTTTTATGATTTCATATAAATTTTAGAATTATTTTTTTTAGTTCTGTGAAAAATGCCATTGGTATTTTGATAGAGATTGCACTGAATCTGTAGATTGCTTTGGTTACTATGGACATTTTAAAGATGTTAATTCTTTCTATCCATGAGCATACTATATCCTTCCATATATTTGTATCTTCTATAATTTTTTCTTCAATGTCTTACAGTTTTCCTAGTACAGGTCTTTCACCTCCTTGGTTAAATTTATTTCTAGCTACTTTATTCTTTTTGATGCAATTGTAAGTGGGATTGTTTTCTTAATTTCTCTTCCTGATAGTTATTGACGTATAAAAATGCAACCCACTTCTGAATACTAAGTTTGTATCCTGCTACTTTACTAAATTCATTCACTAGTTTTAACAGTTTTGGGGTGGATTCTTTAGGGTTCTTTACATGTGGTATCATATAAATAATGCAAATAATGACAGTATTACTTCTTTTCAAATCTGGATGTATTTTATTTCATTGTCTTGCCTGATTGCTGTGGATGGGACTTCCAATACTATGCTGAATAAAAGTGGTGAAAGTGGACATTTTTGTTGTGTTCCTGATCTTGAAGAAAAAGCTTTTAGCTTTTTCATTCTTGAGTGTGATATTAACTGTGGTTTATCATATATGGCTTTTATTATGTTAAATTATGTTCCCTCTATTCCCACTTTGCTGAGAGTTGTTTTTTTCAGAGTCAAAAGGAAAGTTTATTAGAAAAGGGATAACACTTTACAGACAGAGTGTGGTCTCCTCTCAGAGGCAGAGAGTGAGAGGGACAGTGAGAGAGACAGTGAGAGAGACAGTGTAAAGGCACTGAGAGGGACCTGCTGAGAGTTTTTTTAAAATCATAAATGAATATTATTTTGTCAAATGCTCTTTCTGCATCTATTGATATTATTATATATTTTTTGTCTTTAATTTTGTTTATGTGGTGTATCAAATAAATTTATTTTGAGATATTGAACCAATCTTACATTCTAGGAATAAATTTCACTTAATCATATTGGTCATGGTGTATGATCATTTTTTAATATATAGCTGAATTCAGTTTCTATTTTGTTGAGGATTTTTGCATCTATATTCATCAGGGATATTGGTCTATTTTTTTGTTTGTTTTATTTTTCTTTTTTTGTAGTGTCTATCTGGTTTTGGTATCAGGTTGGCCTTGTAAAATGAGTTCAGGAACTTTCCCTCTTCTTCAGTTTTTTGAAATAGTTTTTGAAGGATAGGTATTAATTCTTTGGATGTTTGGTAAAATTCACCCGTAAAGCCATCTCATGCAGGGCTTTCGTTTGTGGAGAGGTATTTGATTATCGATTTGATTTAGTTAGTAGTTATTGGTCTGTTCAGATTTTTTTTCTGATTCAGCCTTGGAAGATTATATATTTCTAGAAATTTACCCATTTTTTCAGGTTTTACAATTTCTTGGTAAATAACTGTTCACAGTATTTCCTGATAATCCTTTGTATTTCTTCGATGTCTCTTCTCATCTTTCATTTCTTATTTTAAGTATTTGGGTTCTCTATCCTTTTTCTTGATGTGTCTAATAAAAGATTTATCAATTTTGTTTATTACTGTCAATCTCTTCTTTTATGTCTGTCAATATTTGCTTTATATATTTTGGTGCTCCTCCGTTGGGTGCATTAATGGTTATGAGAGTTATATCCTCTTGTTGGATTGATCCCTTTATCATCATAAAATGTTCTTTTTTTTGTCTCCTATTGCAGTCTTTGTTTTAAAGTCTCTTTTGTCTTATATAGGTATTGCTACTCCAACTTTTTTTTGTTTCCATTTGCATAAAATAGATTTATCCATCTCTTTACTTTCAGTCTGTGTGGGTCTTCTGATCTGAAGTGGGTCTCCTATAGGCGGCATATGTTTTTGATTGGAAGATTTAGTCCATTTCCATTTAAAGTAATTATTAATAGATATGTAATTATTGCCACTTTATTAATTGTTTTATGATTGTTTTTGTAGTTCTTCTCTGTTCTTTCCTTATTTTCTTGCTTTCTCCTCTTGGATGTTGATGACTTTCATTAGTGTCATGTTTGGATTCTTTTCTTTTTATTTATTGTATATTTCTTGCAGATTTTTGTTATTGTGGTCACTGTGTGCTTCATATATGTCTATGTTTAATTTAGTCTGGGAAACTCTTTATCTCTCCTTTGAATCTAAATGATTGCTTTGCCAGGTAATCTTTGTCGCAGGTCTTTGTTTTGAATATTTTGTGTCACTTTCTCTGGCTTGCAAAGTTTCTGTTGAAAAATCATCTGACAGTCTTATGGGAGATCCCTTGTATGTAACTAACTGCTTTTCTCTGGCATTTTTAAGATTATCTCTTTGTGTTTAGCCTTTGGCATTTTAGTTTTGGTGTGTCTTGGTGTGAGCCTCTTTGAGTTCATCTTGTTTGGGATTCTCAATGCTTATTGGATTGCATGTCTATTTCCTTCATCAGGTTCAGTGGTTTTCAGTTCCTTGCTCTCTCTCTTCTCCTTCTAGTATCCCTTATGCAAATGTTGGTATGCTTGATGTTGTTCCAAAGGTTTCTTAAAGTATCTTCATTTAAAAAAATTCTTTTATTTATTTTTTGCTGTTCTGATTGGGTATTTTCTGCTACTTTGTCTCTTGGTTCACTGATTTAATCCTCTGGTTTATCTAATCTGCTGTTGATTCCCTCCAATGTATTCTTCATTTCTGATTGGTTCTTTTTAATGGTTAATATCTCTTTGTTAAGTTTCTCACTGAGTTCATCTATACTTCCCATAAGTTTATTAAGCATTCTTAAAGTCAGTGTTTTGAACTTTGTATCTGATAGATTGCTTGTCTCATTTAGTTCATTTTCTGGAATTTATTTCTGTTTTTTCATTTGGGGTGTATTTCTTTTTCTCCTCATTTTGACTGCCTCCCTGTGTTTGTTTTTATATATTAGTTATATCTGCTATGTCTCTCAGTCTTGACAGGGTTGCCTTATTTAGAAGGTATTCCAGTGGTGCCTAGTGGCACAGTCTCCCTAGTCACCTGAGCTGGGTACTCCAGGAATGTTCTTTGTGTGGGTTGTGTGTGCCCTCATGTTGTAGTTGAGCCTTGATTGCTATGTGTGGAATTGACCCTCAGGCTTCCAGGCTATGAGGGCTGGCTGTGGCTATAGCACATAAGCTGCTGTGCAGGGACTGACCCCCAAAACAGAAGTTATTTTAGTGGGGCTCTGGTGCCAACTGAGTCTGCCTTTTAGGTCTGTTGTATGTGGAGCTAACTGGGTGGTGCTCTTGTGTGGTCTGAAGCTGGCCACCAGGTAGTTTTGTTTTGGAGGCTCTTGGGAGGGGCTCCGGTGCTGTTCAAAGTCAGCCACAAATTGTGCCCAGCTTGGGGTTTCTTAGTAGGAGCTACAAAGTGATCTGTGGTTGGTTGCCACTTGTGCTGGGCATAAAGCCATTTGAGAGAAACTATGCTGTGAACTGAGGCCAACTGCTACTAGTGTTGGGCTTGGGACTCTTTGGTGGGCACCACAATGTGAACTGAGGCCGGCTACCTCTTGTGCCTGGTTTGTGGCCACTTAGTTGAAGCTATGTTCCAGGCCAGCACTGGTTGCCATTTATGCCAGGCTTGGGGCCACTTGATCAGAGTCACAATGGAAGTTGAGATGGGTCACTTAGCAAGAGGTACAGTGTACACTGAGGCCAGTTGCTGCTTGTTTGGGGTTTGTGGACCTTTGGAGATTTTAGGAAAGACCACAGTGCTAGCTGAGGCAGGTTGTTTGTGTGGAAAAGCCACTGGAAGTGGTTTGGGCCGAGAGTGTGAAGTGGGTGGGGTGGGTTCTCAGAGAACCACCAGGGTGGGGTGAACCATGTTAGCCAGGTTAATAAAGAGATCAGATTTGGCACCTACCTGTGCTAGGCTAGCTGGGTGGGGGAAATGTTCAACAAAGGAACAGTGGCATCTGTCAGCACTTCTATCCCCAGAGAAAGCTGCCCTGACCTCTGTCCCTCCATCCTTTGCCCTGAAGCTAGCCAGTTCAGTTCCTTCTTGTATGTCCCTGATACTCTTTGAGCTGCCACCCTTGCATGGGAGCCCAGAGAGAGTGAGTCTGAGTAGCAAGTCCCTGCACAGCCCCTCAAGAGGAACACCTGGGACTCCAGCAGCCCTTTGTATTACTCAGATCTGACCCTTGCTGGTTTTCACAGCCAGGTGTTATGGGGACTCCTCAGCACTGGTGTCTAAGACTGGAAGCCCACTGTGGGGCTAGGACCTCTCACTCCTCGGGGGAGATCTTTATAGCTGAGATATCCCTTCTGATTCTTAACTGCCACACTGTGGGTGTAGGACCTGCCTGTTCTGTGTCTTGGCCTCGCCTACTGGTCTTGTCGTGGCTTCCTCTTTATATCCTTAGTTATAGGATTTCTGTTCAGCTAGTCTCCAGGTGGTTCTCAATGATAGCTGTTGTATAATTTATTTACATTTTTGATGTGGTTATAGGAGGAGGTGAACACAGCATTTACCCACTCTGCCATCTTGAAAATGTATAAATACAGTTTTTTGTGTGTGTTGGACTACATTTTAAAATTTGATAAGAATAGTATTGTGCAAGACAAAATCATTGTTCTGAGAGCAAAATAGAGAATCAAAAACAGTATGATTACTTGAACTAATTTTTTTAAAAAATGACTCTAATAAGGTGGGAATAAAACACAGAGTCACAGAGGAAGAGAGAAAACATATCCATATAAAGAAAGAATATACATATTTTAATAATAAGCTATCTAGGACTATAAAGAAGTATAGGGCACATCTAATAGAAAGAATAATGCTGATTTTTATAATCCATAAAAAGCAGAAACTGATATTGAAGAGGAAAATTAAAAGAGAGATGGAAAATACTGTTATATTTGATTACAAAATTTTTATGAATATTCCAGTGAAACCCCAAGCATCCCTACAAACTCCAATCATGACTGGCACAATAAGTGTCATGGTCTTTCTGAGCACAGAAAATAAGAAAAATGACAACTCCCTGGACCAATCATGGCTTTTACCACAGCCACTGAAGAATTTAAGACAATTATAGTGTCCACTAAAGTCTCTGGGACAACGGCAATGTCTGTGCCATCCACAGCCACCACAATGCTCATTGAGATTATCACAGCATCTGTGCACACCAAATTATTCAGCATAATCTCTAAAAGCTCCAAGGCCTCCATGATAACATCTATGCCCACTACAGTTTCCTTCACAGCCTCAGGAACCGCTGCAGAGTCTATATCAACAATGGGCTTCATCACAGTCTCTGAGATCGCCTTGATCTCCACCACAGGACCTGTGCCCACCATAGCTCCATTACAGTCTCTGAGACCATCATGGCCCCCATGACAACATCTGTGCCAACCACAACCTCCACCATAAACTCTGAGAGAGATGTGGTACTGTTAGCCTCTACCATAGACTCTGAGTCCTCCACCACAGTGTCTCTGACCATGACAGTTTCTACTCTAGTCTCTACCATAGTTTCTGAAATCAACACATCTTCCATTATGTCTGTGTCCATCACAGACTCTACCTTAGGCCCTAAGAACACTACATTTTGCCACCATTGCCAAGACCACTAGAGCCTTCAGTTGACACTCTGAGGACACTCTGGCCTCCATTACAGCCTCTGAGACAATGACAGTTTCCACTAAAGCCTCTGGGATACCTGGACAGTCTGTGCCCTCCACAACTACTGCAATGCCTGCTGAGACCACCACAGCATCTGTACCCCCCACACCTACCACCATAACATCTGTGCCTACTATAGCCTACATCATGGCTTCTGATCCACCACAGCCTTTACTACAATATTTGAGTTGACCTTGCTCACTATTACAGTTTCTGTGCCCACCACTTTCTTCATGATAACTTCTGTGCCCACCATAAGCCTTATCACAGACTTTGAGACCTCCACAGGCTTCGAAATGACTACAACCATCACCACAACCTCTAAAGTCACCACACTCTCTACCACGACATCTGTGACCACCATGACCTCTACCATAACCTCTGATACAACCATAGCTTCCCCCACAACTTCTGAGACCATCATGACATCTACTATAGCCTCTGAGACATTGAAAGATTTCACCAAAACCTTTGTGACACCTGGACATTCTGAGTCCTCCACAACTACTGTAATGCCTGTGAGATAACCACGGCATTTATGCCCACCACATCTACCCCCATAACACCTGTACGCACTTCATTTACACAATTGACTCTGAATCCACCACAGCCACTACCTCAACATCTGAGCTAATTTTGCTTACTATTAAAGTTTCTGTGCCCATCACAAACTCCATCACAGACTCTGAAAGCACCAGAGGTCCTGAGTTGACTGTGGCTTCCTCTTCAGCCTTGGAATCCACTATGGCCTTCACCACAGCCTCAGAGACTACCACATCCTCTACCAAAACATCTGTATCCACCACAGTCACCACCACAGTCTCTCAGACAATTATAGTCTCCACCGAAGCCTCTGTGAAAACTGCTGAGCAGATGCCCTCACAGCCACCACAATGTCAATGGAGACAAACACATCTGCACCCACTACTGCTTCGAGCTCAGTCTTTGAGACTCCTACAGGCTCCTAGACAATGCCTGTTCCCATTCTGGCCTCACCACAGTCTATGAAAGCACCACAACATCCACAGAACATCTGTGCCCACAGCAACCTCCACTTGGATCTCTAACTCTGCTTTGGGACCCACCATAGTATCTGAGACCACCACGTCCTCTGTAATAACAACTGTGTCCACAACAGCCTCCACCACTGACTCTAAGAACACAGCATTGCCAGAGACCACCATGGCCTCTATCACCAACTCAGACCACGAGAGCTGCGAATGCAGCCTCTGATACCACTACAGTGTCCACTGAAACCTCTGCAGGGTCTGTGCCCCACACAGCCACCACTATGCCCACCGAGACCGTCACAGCCTCCTCTAGGGCCTCTGATAGCAGCACATCCTCCATGATAACATCTGTGCCCACCACCGTATTTACCAATGACACCACCATAAGCTCTGAGACCACCAGGGCTTCTATCGCAGCCTCAGGGACCACTGTAGAGTCTGTGCCCACCAAGGTTTCCACCTCAACCTCTGAGGCTGCTGTGCACTTCTCCACAGCTTCTAACAGTACCACATCTCTATCAAAACACCTTCTGAAACCACCACAGTGTACACTATGGTCTCTGAGACCACCGTAGGCTCTGACCTCTCCATGTCTTTCACCACAGACTATGAGACGCCTACTGCCCCCACAACAGTGTCTGTGCCCACAACAGCCTTGACCACAGTCTCTGAGAGGACTGCAGAGTCTTTGTCCACCACGCGCTCGGATACCACCAATGCTTCCACTGCAAGATCTGAGACCAGCATGGCCTACAGTCCAGCTTCTGAGGTCACTTCAGAGTCTGTTAGCAGCATGGTCTCCCCCACAGCCTCTGAGTCCACCATGCCATTCACAACAATATCTGTGACCACCACGGCCTCCCGTACAGGCTCTGATACCATCAAGTTCACCACAGCCTCCTCACCAACCTCTCAGCTCTCCATAGACTTTTCAACTTTTTCTGTGGCCGCTACAAACAACACCACAGTTTCTAAGACCCTTACTATCCCAATGGTCTCAACACAACCTCTAAGAACCCCACGGGCTCCTTCTCAGCATCTGTGCCCACCATATTCTCCTCCACAGCTTCTGGGGACACTGAGGCTTCCACCTCACCTTCTGGGCCCACCATAGCCCCGGAGGTCACCACAGCCTTCACTTTGACCTCATCACACCTCTTGGCCTCTACCTCCACCTCTGAGGCCACAGCGGTCTCCACCAATGTCCTTGTACCTCTCACAGACTCTTTCACCACCTTGGGATCCACCAAGGCCACTGACTTTTCTACTCAATCCATCACCAACATAGTTGTTCAAGTAATACCTGCCACATCTCCTCTAAGCATGCACATTCAACTCCAGTGACAACCACCACCTTTTCACCCGTTTCTATCATTTATACTCCAGACTCTTGTCAACTCACCACATATTAGCTATAATTCATTCCCTCTTCTTCAGTTTTAATTATTTCTACTCTAGCCTTACCTCCTTTTGTTTAGTGTCCATTATTTCTTTCCCAATCAGAAACACGCCTTTGCAAATATCTCCCTACCATGAGTTAATGATAACCCATCACTTCCACCTACAGCAAACTCACCTCAACTCTGTTGACAGCCATTTCAGTTTGTCAGATACTCTCACTTCTGTGCCAAGTAGAATCAGCTCTATTTCACCTGTGACACCTGTGACACCACTGCATCTTCGATGTCTTGAGCCCTGGTCCAAGGATTGCAAACTACTTTTCGTGAGCTAAGTCTCACTTGTTATCTATTTTTCCAAATACAGTGTTGTTGGAACACAGTCACACCTATGCATTTGTGTCTATAGCCACTTTACAGTTATTTTGCACAGTTGTGACAGAGACCGTGTGACCCAAATAGCTTAGCAAATTTAATCTGACCCTTTACAAAAAAGTTTGCCAACCTTTGTTCTAGTCTTAGACCAAAATGATATTTTCCTACTCTGGCACTTGCTTTGAATAAAACCACCTCTGCACTTGCCATCAGCGCTTGTGTTGGATATGATCTGTACACTCGGTTCTGAGCCTCTCAGCTATTCCAGCGACTGACACCGTTCTTGTATCAGTGTAACCACTTCCGATCTAAAGACAAGCATTGCTGCGGAAGCCACCACCTCCACTGCCTCTGCTGTATTAGATCCTTTCACCTTGTTCTGAGTCCACGCTCTCTTGACCCTGGGGCCAGCCTCCTCCACGTGGGTCAGGTTCTTCCAGATCTGTTCTGAGCACACTCACCTCGATTTTGTTAATCACCACGATTGTGTTAGATCATGTCACCTCTGCCCCCAGCCATGGCCACTGCCTCACCCATGAGTAAATCTGATTCAATCTTCTCTTCTTCCAGACTCCCCTTCCACCCAGTGACTACATCACGAGAGTATCAGATCTTAGCACTTTTATCTATTCGGGTGACAACTTCTGAGATCGAATAGATCCTCTGCTTCTGCATGAATCATGGTCACACTTCTTTAATCTTCTGCCTCCACGATCACCACTGGATATATTCTACCTTCTCTTCTCTAAGACACTCACCTC
Source organism: Pteropus medius (assembly GCF_902729225.1). Classification (NCBI taxonomy): domain Eukaryota; kingdom Metazoa; phylum Chordata; class Mammalia; order Chiroptera; family Pteropodidae; genus Pteropus; species Pteropus medius. Next base: position 776,060 of record NW_024353788.1, read on the forward strand.
TATTCTGGGGACCATGGCCTCTGGTGAATCCCTTTCTACTATCCCTCCCACCACAATATCTCTCCTCCAACCACCACTGCCATTGGTGTGTTAGATTCAACCTTTCTGCTCTAAATATACCTCTCTTCCTTTTAATTATCCCCCTTACAAATTCAGCATATTGTGTGACCTTTTTCCTAGGCACCAGGACCACTGGAAGCAGACCAACTTCCCGCATCTCTATCACCACTGGAATGGAGTCTGTAACCATTGCTACCAACAAAACCATCCCTGTAATAGCCCCGAATTCCTCTGGCCCAGCTCCATTCACTATGGGAACATCGTCTACCACCTCTGTCCCAGATCTGTTCTGAGCACACTCACCTCGACTTTGTTAATCACCACGATTGTGTTAGATCATCCCAGGTACCAGGACCAACAAGAAGCGATCTGCCCTTCAACTGACCTCTTCTCCTGGAACCAGCACCAACTTTCATAAAACAGGGCCAGTCCCCACGGGCATACCGTATTTAGTGAGAGCCACATGCCAACACATGTGACTAAATCAAGTGTACATTTGCAGCCTTGGTCAGTTGGGCTGTTAGTGGGACTGAGTTTTTGCCTGGTGAGTATAAAGATAAGTGAATAGAGGAGCTTGCCAAGAAGGTAGAGGATGAATGAGAGTAGAATTTATGTTAAGAGTGCTCTGAGTATCCCAGAAATAGAGAGGAGAATAGGTTCCTTCACTAGGAAGAATAGAATCACTTATCATGTTGCAAAGACCAGGGAGAATGACTGAGTCAGAGCATGTGTTTGAAGTAAAGTAGAAAAAGAAAAATGAAAAGATGAAGTTATGGGTCAAAGGAAAATAAAATAATGTAAATGGGGGGAGAAACAGAAAGAAGGTATTTAAAGAAAATCATGTCTCTTATTAAAACAAAATCTAGAAGTTAGAATATTCTTTGCACTGGAAGAAGAATCTCCAAGGACTGAGGCATCTTAGGCCCTCAGACTGTTCACTTATTTCCATCACAAATTTTAGTGCTATGTATTCTTGAGTACTTCTTCCTTTCTGGTCTTTTGTACAGATAGAGATGAAGGGTCTGGTCTTGGTTCTCCACAGCTCAGCTGATAAACTAGAATCATCAAAACATTTCACCAAATCTGAGAGAGAAGGATAGTGAAATAAACATAAAACAGGAAACAACAATGTTCAGCCTTCCGAAGCACAGGTTTTGGATTGTCTTACATCAAACATATTTCTGGTGCTCATAAGCACTCTACCTGTGTCTTGTTTAAATATCAATTAATGTTAGTTCTTATTATCTATTGACTTTGAACAAAAAATTATCAAGTAATTTAGGAATTAATTCCTGGAGGAAGGGTCTTTATTTTGCAGCCTATCCACAGAGGTAGGCCGAGAACTCTGAAATAAAGAATCCTAGTAAATGGACTATGTTATACTAACCCTTTTTGACTGCATTGTGTTTTTCAATTGTTTACCCACTTTTACTGGTGGTATACTGGTCATTGTTTTAAAACCAGTTCTCAGAGGAAAAAAGATGTGATTTGTAGTATTTTCCAATTTCAGTGGTGTAAATACTACCACCACAATATATTTTAAGCTATCAACATGACTTAAGTGAATTCAGAGTTGGGAAGATATAGAGACTCTTGCAAGATTGTATGACCTAGTTCCAGGACACCACTGATTTATATTCTATATTATTCTTCAAATGTGAGCTTAGCAACAGGAATTATAAGAAAAACAGGAAAAAATGTAAATAAAATTTTAAATCATAATAAGAAAAACATGTATTCGAAGAAAGATCAAGACCAGTGAGCTAGAGGATATTATGCTAAGTGAAATAAGTCAGGCAGAGAAAGACAAATACCATATGATTTCACTTATATGAGGAATCCAAAAAAACAAAATAAATGAACAAACAAAACAAGATACAAACTAAAAAAAATGACCAAAGAGCAGAGATGCAATGGGAGGTTATAGGGTAGCCATTCCACATAGAATATGGAATTGCATAGTCCTCCCTCACTCCTTGGAGATTCTTCTTCCAGTGCAAAACATATTCTAAGTTCTAGATTTTGTTTTAATAAGAGACATGATTTTCTTTAAATACCTTCTTTCTGTTTCTCCTCTGTTTACATTATTTTTCCCCCTTTGGCCTTCAACTTCATCTTTTTCCTTCTGTTTCTCTACTTTACATGCTCTTTCAGTTTTCCCTGTAATTTTTTTGAGTGCTTTTTATGTATCAAGTTCTGTCCTAGGAGCCTTTAAATACATCATCATTTAATCACCAAAAAATCATATGAGGAGAACCTCGAGGTAGGTAAAGATATTTAAGCAAGACACAAAAAGTACTAACCAGAAAAGAAAAGTTTGATGATTCGAACTTCACTAAAGTTCAGTATCAGAAGATATTTTTAAGAGAATGAAAAACCAAAGACAGGGTCAGATATTGCAATATACATATCTGACAAAGGACTCATATCCAGAATATAGAAAGAACTACAAATCAATAAGAGATAATGCAATTTAAAAATGGGCAAGAGATTTGATAAATAGTTAAAGGAGAATATCAAAATGATCAACGAACATTTTAAAAGGTGCTAAATATTATTGTTTATCAGGGAAACAAAAAATTAAAACCACAATCTACGGCCATGCCACACTGAACAAGCCTGATCCTGTCTGATCTCGGAAGCTAAGCAAGGTCGGGCCTGGTTAGTACTTGGATAGGAAACCACCTAGGAAGACCAGATGCTGCAGGCATAAAATAATAATAATAATAATAATAATAATAAGAAGAAGAAGAAGAAGAAGAAGAAGGGATGTAAGCTGACAAGGTCCTTTCAGTCTGTGAGGTCAACCAAGGGTTGCTTCACCTAAAAAAAAATATTTAAAAAAATTAAAACCACAATGAGATGCCACTACATACACACCACAATGACTAGAATTTAAATGACTGATGATATCAAGTACTGGCAAGGATGTAGAAGAACTGGAATCCTCATTCCCTTTTTTAAATTCTTTTTTTTAAAAAAATTAGTGTCGAGTACACAGTACATTGGTTAGACATATATAATTTATAAAATGATCCCCCTAATTGCTCCTTCTCTCCTCTGGTTTTCCACCTAACCAATATATTAATGCTAACTGCATTCCCTATGCCGTGCTTTCCAACTAATTTGTATTTCTTTAACCCTTCCCCGCTTTCTCCCAGCCCCCTAAACCCTCTCCCCTCTGTCCATCACCAAATTGTCCACTATATTTGTGAGTCTGTTTTTGATTAGTTTGGTTTTTTTTTGTTCCTTAGAGTCAACATATAAGTGAAATCATATGGTCTTTATCTTTCTCTGTCTGATTTATTTCACTCAGCATAAGAACCTCTGGTCCATCCATGTCATTGCAAATGGTAAGATTTCATTTTTTTAATGGCTGAGGAGTATTCCATTGTATATATGAACCATAATTTCTTTATCCAACGGTCTGTTGATGGGCATTTAGTTTGCTTCCATATCTTGGCTATTGTAAATTATGCTGCAATGAATATTCGGGTGCATAAATCTTTATGAATTATTGTTTTGGTTTTCTTTGAATAAATACCCAGAAGTGCAATTGCTGGGTTAAAAGATATATTCGTTTTTAATTTTTTGAGAAACCTCCAGACTATTTTCCATAGTGGCTTATATGAGGAATCTAAAAGACAAAATAAATGAACAAAATAAATAAATGTTGCAATCCCACCAACAATGTATGAGGGTTCCCTTTTCTCCACATCCTTGCCAATACTTGTTGTTTTTTGATTTACTGATGATAGCCATTCTGACAGGTGTGAGATGATATCTCATTGTGGTTTTAATTTGCATTCCTCTGATGATTAGTGACCTTGAGCATCTTTTCATATTTCTGTTAGCCATCTGTGTTTCCTTTTTGGAGAAGTATCTGTTCAGGTCTTTCGCCCATTTTTTAACTGGATTTTTTATTGTTATTGAGTTGTGTAAGTTCTTTATATACTTTGGATATTAACCCCTTATCGGCATCATTAGCAAATATTTTCTCCCAAACAATTGGTTGTCTTTTGTTTTGATGGTTTCTTTTGCTGTACAAAAACTTTTTAGTTTGATGTAGTCCCATTTGTATATTTTTTCTTTTGTTTCCCTTGCCCGAGGAGCTATATCTGAAAGTTAGTAATATCAGAGAGTTTACTGCTTATGTTTTCTTCTAGAAGTTTTATGGTTTTTGCTCTTACATTTAAGTCTTTAATCCATTTTGAATTTATTCTTGTATGTGGTGTAAGAAGGTGGTCCAGCTTCTTTTATGTTTTTGCATGTATCTATACAATTTCTCAACTGTCTTTGCTCCGTTGTATATTCTTACCTCCTTTGTCATATATTAAGTGAGCATATAGGCATGGATTTATTTCTGGGCTCTCTATTCTGTTCCATTGATCAATGTATCTGTTTTGATGCCAGTACCATGCTGTTTTAATTACGGTAGTCTTGTGGTATAGTTTGATATCAGGTAGAGTGACACCTCCAACTTTGTTCTTCTTTCTCAAGATTGCCGTGGCTATTCAGGTTTTTTTATGGCTCCATATAAATTTTAGGATTATTTGTTCTAGTTTTCTGAAAAATGCCATTGCATTGAATCTATAGATTGCTTTGGGTAGGATGGCTATTTTAATGATGTTGATTCTTCCTACCCATGAACACGGTATATGCTTGCATTTATTTGCATCTTCTTTAATTTCTTTTTCCAACGACTTATAATTTTCTGAGAACAAGTCTTTTACCTCCTTGGTTAATTTGATTCACAGGTATTTTATAGCTTTCAATGCAATTGTAAATGGGATTGTTTTATTAATTTCTCTTTCTGAAAGTTCATCATTGGTGTATAAAAATGCCACTGACTTCTGAATCTTTATTTTGTAATCTGCTACTTTACTGAATTCATTGATCAGTTCTAACAATTTTTTGGTGGAATCTTTAGGGATCTTTCTATATAGTATCATGTCATTGGCAAAAAAAAAAATGAGAGTTTTTCTTCTTCCTTTCTAATTCTAATGCTTTTTATTTCTCTTGTCTCATTGCTGTGGCTAAGACTTTTAATACAATGTTGAAGAGGAGTGGTGAAACTGGGCATCCTCGTTTTGTTCCTGATCTCAAGGAAAATGCTTTTAGCCTTTCCCCATTGAGTATGATATTAGCTGTGGGTTTGTCATATATGGCCTTTATTATGTTGAAGTATGTTCCAGTTATTCTCACTTTACTGAGAGTTTTTATCATAAATGGGTGCTGGATTTTGTCAAATGCTTTTTCTGCATCTGTTGATATGATCATATGGTTTTTGTCTTTCAATTTGTTAATGTGATAATTGTTATCACATTAATTGATTTGAGGTTATTGAACCAACCTTGCATCCCAGGAATAAATCCAAATTGATCATGCTGTATGATTTTTTTAAATTAAGTTTATTGGGATAACATTGGTTAATACAATTATATAATTTTCAGGTGTACATTATAATTTGACATCTGTATATTTACCACTCAAAGTCTAGTTTCCTTCAGTTACCATATATTTGATACATTTTATCCACTTCACCCTCCCCTACCCCTTATACTTGACCCTCTTTAACTGTCTACCTCCCCCCACCTCCCCCACCCCCTTCCCTCTGATAACCACTAGTCTATAGTCCGTGTCCATGAGTCTCTGTTTGTTTTTCCTATTTATTTCTTGCTTTTAGGTTTATATCCCACATATAAGTGATATCATGTGATTTTCAATGTTTTCTGTCTGGCTTATTTCCCTTAGCATGATTATCTCAAGGTCCATCCATGTTGTCACAAATGGCAGTGTTTCATCTCTTCTTATGGCTGAGTAATATTCTATTGTACATATGTATCACAGCTTCTTTAGCCAATCATCTATCATAGGACACTTCAGTTGCTTCCATATCCTGGCCACTGTGAACGATGTTGCTATGAACATCGGTGTGCAAATATCTTTTCAGATATGGGTTTTCAAGTCTTTGGGGTAAATATCTGGTAGAAGGATTGCTGGATTATATGGTAGATCAATTCTTAGTTTTTTGAAGAAACTCCATACTATTTTCCATAGTGGCTGTACCAATTTGCAGTCTCACCAGCAGTGCATAAAAGTTCCTTTTTTTCTGCTTCCTCTCCAGCACTTGTTATTACTTGTCCTCTTGATTATAGCTATTCTAACAGGTGTGAGATGGTATCTCATTGTGGTTTAGATTTGCATTTCCCTAATAGCTGGCAATGTTGAGTATCTTTTCAAATATTTGTTGGCCATTTGTATGTCCTCTGGGGAGAAGTGTCTGTTCAGGTCCTCTGTCCATTTTTGATTGGATCGTTTTTTTGTTGTTGTTGTTGTTATTGAGTTGTATGAGTTCTTTGTATATTTTGGATATTAGGCCTTTATCGGAGGCATTGCTTGCAAATATATTTTCCCATTCAGATGGTTGTCTCTTTACCTTGTCGATGATTTTTTTTTGCTGAGCAGAAACTTTTTAGTTTGATGTAGGCCCATTCATTCATTGATTTTAGCTTTTACTTCCCTTGCCTTTGAGGTCAAATTCATAAAATCCTCTTTAATTCCAAGGTCCATGAGTTTAGTTGCTATGTTTTTTTCCTATGCATTTTATTGTTTGAGGTCTTCTATTCAGGTCCTTAATCCATTTTGAGTTAATTTTGGTGTGTGGTGATGGACAACAGTTTAATTTCATTCTTTTGCAGGTGGCCTTCCAATTTTCCCAGCACCATTTATTGAAGAGGCTTTCCTTTTTCCACTGTAGGTTTTTGGCCTTTTTGTCAAAAATTATTTGCCTATATAGATATGGGTTTCAATTTGTCTGGACTCTCATTTCTGTTCCACTGGTCTGTGTATCTGTTTTGCTGCCAATACCATGACGTTTTGATTACTGTAGCTTTGTAGTATAATTTGAAGTTGGGCAGAGAGATATCTCCAGCCTTATTCTTTTTTCTCAGAATGGCTTTGGCAACTAGAGGTCTTTTGTGCTTCCTTACAAATCTGATGATTTTTTGTTCTATTTCTTTAAAAAATGCCTTTGGGATTTTGATGGGGATTGCATTAAATCTGTATAATGCTCTAGGTAATATGGTCATTTTAACTATGTTGATTCTTCCAATCCCAGAACATGGAATATCTTTCCATTTCTTTGTATCTTCTTCAATTTCTTTTAATAGGGTCTTGTAGTTTTCATTATATAGGTCCTTCACATGTTTCGTTAGATTTATTCCTATGTACTTTGTTCTTTTTGTTGCAATTGCAAAAGGAATTTTTTTTTTTTACTACTTTTTCTGACACTTCATTATTAGAGTATAGGAATACTATGGATTTTTGAACGGTGATTTTGTATCCAGAAACTTTACTGTATTTGCTTATTGTTTCTAGTAGTGTTCTTGTGGAGTCTAGGATTTACTATATAGAGAATCATGTCATCTGTGAATAGTGACAGTTTGACTTGTTTGTTTCCTATTTGGATGCCTTTTATATCTTTCTGTTGCTTGATTGCACCTGCTAGTACCTCGAATGTCATATTTAATAACAGTGGCGATAGAGGACAGCCTTGCTTTGTTCCTGATCTTGAGGGAAGGGTTTTAATTTTTCACCACTAAGTATAATGTTGGCTGACGGTTTGTCATATATGGCCTTTATTATGTTAAGGTACTTTCATTCTATATTGATTTTGTAAACGTTTTGATCATGAATAAGCGCCGTATCTTGTCGAAGGGTTTTTCCGCATCTATTGATATGATCATATAATTCTTATTTTTTAATTTGTTTATGTGGTGTATCTCATTAATCGATTTGTGTATGTTGAACCATCCCTGTGCCTTTGGGATGAAGCCTACTCGATCATGGTGTATAATCTTTTTAATATGTTGCTGTATTAGGTTCACTAGTATCTTATTTAGGATTTTTGCATCTGTGTTCATGAGAGATATTGGTCTGTAGTTTTCTTTTTGTGTGTTATCTTTAACAGGTTTTGGTATCAAGGTAATATTGGCCTCATAAAATGAGTTGGGAAGTATTGCCTTCTCTTCAATTTTTTGGAAGAGTTTGGGAAGAATAGGTATTAAATCTTATTTGAATGTTTGGTAGAATTCACTGGTGAAGTCATCTGGTCCTGAACTTTTACTTTTTGGTAGGTTTTTGATGATCGTTTCAATTTCCATACTGCTGATCAGTCTATTTAGATTTTCCAGATCTTCTTGATTCAATCTAGGAAGGTTGTACTTCTCTAAGTACTGGTCCATTTCTTCTAGGTTATTAAATTTGGTGTTATGTAATTTTTCATAGTATTCTTGTATGATCTTTTGTATTTCTGCAATACCAGTTGTAATTTCCCCCTCTTTTATCCTTGATTTTGTTTATTTGTGTCCTTCCTCTTTTTTCTTTAGTGAGTCTAGCCAGGGGTTTGTCAATTTTATTAACCTTCTCAGAGAACCAGCTCTTTGTTACATTAATTTTTCTATTTTTTTTGTTTGTTTTCAATTTCATTTATTTTTGCTCTAATTTTGATTATTTCTGTCCTGTTGACTTTAAGCTTCATTTGTTCTTCCTTTTCTAGTTTTTTAAGATGAAGCGTTAGGTTGTTTATTTGGGCTTGTTTTTGTTTTTGGAGATAGGCCTATAATGATATGAACTTTCCTTTTATGACAGCTTTTGTCATGTCCTAAAAGTTTTGATATGTTGTACTAGCACTATCATTTGTTTCTATGTATCTCTTGATCTCTCCTTTTTATTTCTTCTCTGAACCAGTTATTCTTCAGTAGCATGTTGTTTAATCTCCATGTATTTGTGGTTCTTCCTGCTTTCTTTTTGCAATTGATCTCTAGTTTCAAAGTATTACGATCAGAGAATATGGTCGGTATAATTTCAACCCTTTTATATTTGTTGAGGCTATCTCTGTGTCCCAGTATGTGGTTGATTCTTGAGAATGTTCTATGTGCACTAGAGAAGAATGTATAAGCAGCTGTTTTGGGATTGAAGGCTCTGTAAATGTCAATTATGCCTAGTTAGTCTAATGTGTCATTTAAGGATGTTATCTCCTTATTGATTTTCTGTTTGGATGATCTGTCCATATCCAACAGTGGGATATTTAAGTCTCCTACTATGATAGTGTTTTGGTCTGTTTCTCCCTTTAGTTCTTTAATCATTACTTTATATATTTCAGGGCTCCCTGATTGGGAACATAGATATTAGTAAGTGTCCTGTCTTCTTGTGTATGATTCCCTTTATCATTATCCAGTGTCCCTCAGTATCTTTCTTTACCTTTTTTATTTTGAAGTCTATTTCATCCGATATTAGTACTGCTACTCCACTTTTCTCTGAATGCCATTTGCTTGAAATATCATTTTCCACCCTTTCACTTTGAGTTTATATTTGTCTTTGGAACTGAGATGTGTCTTTTGGATACAGCATATGGTTGGGTTTTGTTTTTTGATCCATTCTGTGACTCTGTGCCTTTTTATTGGTGAGTTCAGTTTACTTACATTTAGGGTGATTATTGAAATATGATGTCTTCTTATAGCCATTTTATCTTTTGCTTTCTGGTAGCTCAGTGTTTCCATTGCTTCCTTATCCTTGTGATTTTGTTTTCTTTATTTCGTTTGGGTTTTGTGGGTTTTCCCTCTGGTTCTTCTTGTTTTATATTATATACTTCAGTTCTGAATCTTCTCTGTGTGGTTATCATTATAAATATGAAAAGGATAGTTATATATATACAATCATCCATTTTCTTTTGCGCATGCCTTATCTCCATTTTTCTCTGCGAATTTGGATCTTTGAATCCTCCCCTTTTCAGTCATTGTTGTCTCAATATGTCCCTATGTATGCTGCACGTTCATTACTATCTTGCTGTATAGGGTAGGACAGAGCGAGGACATGAGGCTGCCTGGTCGGAGCAGCTGAGTGAGACAGAGGCTGTGGCTGTGGTAGCCAGCAGCTGTAGATGCCTCTTGAAGAGGCCTTGTCCACAAGCATATTTTCGCAATGACGGACCTGTTCACTCTGAGCACCAGAGCCAGGTCGGCTGCTTCGGGGGCACCAGGAACTTACATAGGGACACTGAGTTGTCGGAGTGAGGGCTGGAGGCTAAGCTCTCTTCCAGGCAGAAGTGCTGTCAGTATCCATTGTTCCTCTGTTGAGCCTTCTCCCCTCTCAGTGTGCAGATGCAGCGCACCCACCGTAGCTGAGATGTCATCAAACTGGATAACGGAGGTTGCTCCGCCCAGAGGATTCCCTGAAACTCTGCCTTTCCCAATTGCAGCCCCACCCAAGCCACATCCAGGTGTGTCTTTGGTGAGTCTGGTGCTCCTTGCTGAGCCAACTCCAAGACTCCCACTGGTGGAAGCTGACCTCAATTTCTGGTATGGTTTCTTGAGGCAACTAAGCACAGTGTCTCTGGATTGTTTGCTGAATCTTAACAGGTGACTCCAGAGAGGCACAGGTTGGGGCTAAACTTGTCCTGCAGCTGAACCCCTCTCAGGACTGTGCCACTGGACACCTACTTCACAAATCCACACTAATAAGACTGGGAGACTTAGGAGCTTTGCTTAGTACATAGAAACAGACACAGAATGGCAGCCAAAATGGGAAGATAAAGAAGCAGAAACCATATTAGAGAACAGAACAGGGATCCAGGAATAATGAAGTCAAGCCATCTAACAGATGCAGAGTTCAAAACACTGGTTATAAAGAGGGTCAATGAACTTAAGAAAAGTGTAGATGAATTCAGTGAGAATTTTAACAAAGAGATACAAAACCTAAAAATAGAAATGGAAATTATTAAAGGGAACCAGTCAGAAATGAAGAACACATTATCTGAGATGAAGAATATATCAGAGGGAATCAACAAAGTGGATAAAGGGAAAGAACTGACTCACCAATATAGAGGATTGAGAAGTCAAGGATACTCAGAATGACAAGAAAAAAGAAGCCAAGACTATAATAATAATTTAAGTAGCCCATGGGACAGTATTAAATGTAAAAATATACATGTCATAGGGGTTCCTGAAGGAAAACAAGACATTGAAAAACTACTTGAAGAAATAATGGTGGAAAACTTCCCTCACCTGTTCAAGGAAATAGACATACAACACCAGGAAGCTCAGAGAATCCTCAAAACCAAGAACCCAAAGAGGCCCACACCAAGACACATCATAATTAAAATGCCAAAGGTTAAATATAAAAAGAGAGTCTTAAAAGCAGCAAGAGAAAAGCAGTTAGTTACCTACAAGGGAGCACCCATAAGACTGGCAGCTGATTTCTCATAAGAAACTATGCAGCACAGAAGGGCTCATCATGAAATATTCGATGTGGTAAAAATCCAGGATCTACAACCAAGAATACTTTATCCAGCAAAGCTATCATTTAGAGTCAAAGGACAGATAAAGAGCTTCTCAGGCAAAAATAAGCTAAAGGAATTTATTAACACCAAGCCTGTATTACGGGAAACATTGGAGAGACTTCTTTAAGAAGAAAAATCATGTATCAAAAACAGGAATAAAGAATGGTAATAACTACATTCCTATCAACAAGTACCTAACCAAAAGATAGAGTGGCTGAATAGATAAGGAAACGAGACCCCTATACCTGCTGCCTGCAAGAGACTCACTTCAGATTAAAAGACACACACAGACAAAAAGGAAGGTGATGGAAAAAGATATTGCCTTGATGGACCTAGAGGGTATTGTGCTCAATGAAATAAGTTAGACAGAGAAAGACAAATATCACTTTATTTTACATATATGTGGAATCTAAAGAAGAAAATTAACAACAACAACAAAAGTGGAAATAAACTCATGGATACAGAGAATATTTTTAGGGCTACTAGATGGGAAGTGTTTGGGGGGATGACGAAAAAGAGAAAAGTGATTAAGAAGTACAAACGAATACTTACAAAATAGACATGGAGATATAAAGTACAGCATAAAGAAAATAGTTAATAATGTAATAAATATGTAAGGGGGAAGAGATGTACTAGATTTAGTGGGGTGATCAGTTTGTGAGTTATAGAGATCTCTAATCACTATGTTGTACAACTGAAACTAATATATTATTGAATGACAACTATAATTGAAAAAAACTCATTGAATTGTACAATGTAAATACGAGCAACTAATTGTCTATTATATTTCAATAAAGCTGGGGGGAAAAAACTCATCTAACTGAATACTTAAGATCTGTACATATCACTGTTTATAAATTTAACCTAAAACAACCTATGTCATTTTTTGTTTTTTCTTTATTATATAATAGTTTTATCTTTGAGGGCAGTAACTAGTCTATCGGTTATCTCATCTTCAGTTTTAAGAGTCCCCAGTCCTTTATCTTAAAATAATGATCACATTTCTTACTCATTTCTTTTTTTCATTCATTCACCATATTTACTGAGCACCTGCTTGGCACCAGGTCCTGATCAGCTGGGGAGATGAATGTGGTGGTAACAGTTTGGTAAAGGAGATGATTTGTAGACAGGTCAATTTGGGCAAATGCATTAAGCACTAGAAACTAAAGTACCCCAGGAGGAAACAAATAACTTAACCAAACGGAGGAGAGGCTGACTCATTGAAGAAGACTTGATTTGAATTATAAAAAGTGAGCAGGCATTTACAAGGAGAAGGGGAAAAGCAACATCTTGTGCAGGACAAGGCATAGCCAGTGAGTGCTCAAAGAAGTTGTGAGACTGGATAGGACAGCACAAGAAGATGAAGCTAGCCGGTTAACTGTGTGGCTTTAGATGCCACATCAAAGGGGGGTGATCTGATCCTGTGACAACAAGAAGCCAACAGATCATTTTAAGGTGTTGAGGGACATTTTTTTTCCAAGCAAGAACACTCCGATCACCTTCATGAGTAGAAAATAGAAGCTGGGATCCAGGGAGGGTTGAAACCCAGAAGCGGCTGTAATGCCCCAACAATAGAACAAAGAGACAAAAGCGAAACCACAAAGCATGGAGATGGAGTTAGGAAGAAAGCGATTTCAAGAGGTTTATGCCTAGCACTTTAAAAATCCCCATCTCCAAAATCCATGGTGACTTTTAGTAAAAGTCCTATTTTAAGGTGGTTATTGCCTAATAGCTCTAGGCAATTTCTTAAAATTAATTCACTGAATGACTAATTCTTTGAATTTTCTTATTTCTTTTCCATAATAATCAATGTCTCCCTCTTGCTGCAGCTAGACTGGGAGACAGGCAGAGGGGACTGAAGTCATGTTTTCTAGTCAAGAACATACTTAAGAAAAATATATTTATTTATAAAAATGTTCATAAGAAAGACTATATTCAAGAATGTATGCAAAATAGTTTACTTCTGACTGATGAGTAATTACAGTATTATCTATGAATAATGTATAGATTATAGTCAAAATAATAAAACTATAGACTATATTATTTATTCATAGGACATTCTGAAAATAGTAAAATTAAGGACAGAAACCAGATCTGTTTTTCCAGGATCTGGAAGTTGAGGGAAGAATCAACTATAAAGTAACGGCATAGGTCCAGGGGAGGTAGGGTGTGACAAAATGATTCGGTGTGATGAATACATGACTCCATCATTTATCAACACCCTTAGACCTATATGCTACAGAAAGTGAATTCTATTGTTTGGAAATTTAGCAAATCAACTAGGATGTTAGGGAGAGGTGGAATGCAAACTCTGAAGAATGAATCATATAACCACACTGAAGAGGATGGGAAAGAATGAACTTATCTAAGTAACTCTGAAACATAGTGTTTTGACTTTAAGACTAAAGACATAAAGAACTGTGCATAAACACTATACTCTTAACTGGTAAATTTTTTTCTCACATATGGGTGTAGATGAATGATTCTGAAACCACTATGTGTTTACTAGGGTTAAATAAACAAGTAGAAATATTGTAGATACTGGTAAACCATGTCAGAGAAATTACAAATAAAGAAAGGGGAGAGGCTAGAATAAACCTTATGTTAATCTTGGAGGAACCCCAAATATTAAAATAAACTCATGCTTGTGTTTAATATGTATGCAGATAGATAATTCAGAAATACAGATATGTGTTTACCCATGAGTTAGTATACATACCTATATTTTCTAGCTCTAATTTCTGTGAGGGACAAGAAGCAGCAATACTCCATTAACAATGAGAATACCTAATGCCCTGATCTTAGTTTCTAAATACTATTCCCTAATTAAAACAAAAAACAAAGCAAAACGACAACGATAAAAAACTATGTGGAGAAGTGGTTGAAACCAGGGCCTGGGCAAAGAGAATACAAAATGAGCATAGAACACCTTGTTTTGCCTGAATGTAAGAAAGTACTTTTTTTTTAAATTAATGCAGAACACTTCTTTATTATAGCAACATATAAAACAAATGTAACTTTACATGTTTGTAACCACACCAACTATGCATTAGCATTATGACTGACGCTATTCAGTTCACTCATATTTGGGGAATAGCTCATCTAATCCTTGAAATTTACTAATCTTCATAAAAACATGGGATTGAAATGCATGTACATGTTTTTGTTAGGAGTATATGAATTTTTACTCTCCTGACTATATTCATAATCTCAGCATTTTTATACATCCTCAGAGTTAAACAAACTCTTTATTACTAAGAAAACCAGTACAGTTATATTTGCCAATGGCGACAACCTTAAGAGTTAATGAAGACCGGTCAAGATGGCAGATGTGAAAGGCCTTTTTGTGCTGGAGACACGCAAACATGGTACAGACCTTGTCCACAGGAGAAGGAACCCAGCATCTGATGGGATAGAAGAGCATGCACGCAATACCCGGGCAAGGGGTAATCACTTCCATATAAAGAGCCACGGAGACCAGAAGGAGTGACTAGTACTAATCAGGAAAATCAGGGAAGACTCCTCGCCAGAGGTGACATTTGTGGAATGAATAGGATTGCAATGGGTGGAAGGTTTGAAAAGGTAAGCAAAAGAACTGAAGTATACCTCAACCAACTAATACATAAATAGATGAAAAATTCTTAATAAAAAGAACCAAAATGTGAAGAGGCATGAAGATCCCAAGCATATCGACCTTAAGATTCATAAAGAGGGTTGGTTAGTGGGAGGCAGGGCTAGAATGTCAGGTGATTCTGGGTATTAAATGCTAGGCTGAAAGAAAATAAATTTAGGAGATTAATATGTTTTTACCAAAAATGAAAAAGTAAAGCCCCACCAGGCAGAGGCTGGGGCCAACTTTGCAAGCTCTTGTTTTGTGGCATCCTCATCAGGGTGCCCAAGACTGATGAGCCCCATGCAGCTTGTAGAGGCTTGAAACCAGAGCAGGATCAATACAGAACAGCCTTCCAGTGTCTGGACTTGTATTGTCAAAACAAGAAGGTCGGGACAACAAGGCTGGAGGGTAAACATCAAACTTCACCTGGGAGGAAAGGAAGCTGGGGGAAAGCGGCTGGAGAGAAAATCTTTCAGGGTGGAAAAGGCTACCTCTGAAAAAAAGTGACTGAGGCCATAAAGCTTTTAAAGTTCCTCAAAGGGAAATCAGCAAGTTGTGTTTACAAGATTGAAGCTGATGAAGAGAAATGGGTGGCTGGAGAGGCAGGACCTTTAGAAAGCTCTTTTAGAGGCTACAGGATACAAAATAGTCCATCATAGGGAATATAGTCAATTATATTGTATAGCGCCAGGTGGGTACCAGACTAATTGGGGGGATGACTTCACAGCTTGTGTAGAAGTCTAATAACTACCCTGCACACCTGAAACTGACATAAAACAATATTAAATATCAACTTTAACTGAAAAATTAAAAATTTTGTCTATGGCCATGCCACCCTGAACAAACCTGATCCTGCCTGATCTTGGAAGCTAAGCAGGGTTGGGCCTGGTTAGTACTTGGATAGGAGACCACCTAAGAAGACCAGGTGCTGTAGGCGTAACAAATAAAAAATAAAGGATTGTAAGCTGACAAGGTCCTTGCAATCTGTGAGCTCGACCAAAGGTTGCCTCGCCTAAAAAACAAAAATTAAATTTAAAGAGTTAATGAATAACTGATAGGTCACCAACAGATTTTTGACCTAGTTCCTTCTTTATTTAGAGCAAAAGGAACTTTCACCTGAGCATCCAATCCAACCCGTAATGACTGATAGCATCCTTCAAACAACTTTAAAAACATTCTAAAAGGCTATTTCCATTTTAATAGTTGGTGAGGATTATACCCTTCAATCTGAAAGTCTTCAGCCTTGAAGCCATCGATTGTCTCAACTTTTCCAAGGCTTTTGATCTTTTGGAAAGGCCTTGGTTCTCGCTGAAACTGCATTTTCAGTGGTTCAGTGTCATTCAGATAAATGTGTGCATCTCCTAAAGTATGTACAAAGTCACCTGGCTTCCGGCCCATGATGTGTGTGATCATGTAGGAGGGCAGGGAGTAGCTGGCGATGTTGAAGGGTGCTCCCAGGCCCAGGTCTGCTGGCCTCTGGTTCACGTGTAGAACTGGCAAAGGGCATGGCACCAAACTAGGGCTGTGAAAGGATGACCTTTCTGATTCTAAGCGCTCAGGATGATTCTTCTGTCATCACGGTTGGTTTCAAACATGTCAATCACCTTTTGCAGTTGGTCTACTCCTTGACCTGAATAACCTGAATCTATATCTTTGTATTCTGCCCCAAAATGCCTCCACTGAAAGCCATTAATTAGGCCTAAGTCCCCTTCTTTTCTGCAGGAGAATCCCAGGCCTTCCAGGAAGTCGTAGGACTCATTGGCATCCCAGAATCTCACTTCTTTGGACGACAGTTCTTTAGCATTTGTGTATTCCTCGATAAACCACAGCAACTCCTCCAAAACACCCTTCCAGGATACACGTTTGGGTGTCAGCAGAGGAAATTCATCTCTCAGGCTGCAGTGCACCTGCTTGTGGAACACCGACAGGGTCCCGGTGCCCGGTGGTCATCCTTTCCAAAGCCGCAGCTGAGGATATGCTCAATCTGCCCCAGGTACTGTAGCTCCCCGTGGGGCGGCGACAAGGCGCTCGGCTCCTGCTCCCGCGAGGCGGGAGACCGCGGCAGCAGGCGTGGCATCTAGGAACCCGAGGCGGACATGGAGCAGGCGCGGCTGCGGCGACCAGGACAACCGTGGGAGGGCAGCGGGCCCCCTTCGAAGCACCTCTTTTTCCCCCACTGTCCCTTCGGCGACTCTGCCTCTTCTGTGAAAACGGGGTGGAAGATATCGAAAAGGCACTGGAGTCAATCTTAAAGAGCTCCCAATGCCCAAAGTTGGAGCAACAAAATAAATAGTGACAGTATTGGGTCATAACTCACGGAGCACAATAAATATCTGAATAAATAAACTGGGGAGAAGGTATGACATTTTCCTACAGAAGAATTCCAATTAAGAAATATGGAAGGAACGAGGGACACCATTACAATCCCACAGTAATAACTGCTGCAGGCAAGATGCACCAACAGATGCCAAAATTAGTGGGTGAAAGTTTAAGAAAAAATGGATATTTGCATAGTCTCAAAATATCTCCCCCTAAAGACATAGTAATTTCAAAGGGAAAAATAGTAACTACACAGAGGAGAATCCTGTCAGACACCATCTTAGCAGAGGGATGAAGGGTAACATCCCCAGTAATAAGTCATGTTGTTGTCATGAGCTCCAGGGTACTATGGACTGAGAAGGGTGCCTCATCTCTGTGGTGTCCTTCTCAATAATTCGACCCCAATATCATTGTAAGAAATCAAATTAATGATAAGAAATCAGACAAACCAAGGTTGTGGGACATTCTGTATGATGTCTATCTGACCAGTACTCTTCAAAAGTGTCAACATCTTGAAAATCAAAGAAAAAGGAACTGTCCCAGATTGGAGGGGACTAAGGAGGCCTGAAGAGTAAATGCCACCACATGAGATCCTGGATTGGATCCTGGAACAGAGAAACAACGTTAATGAAAACACATGTGAAGCCTGAATTAATTCTGTAGTTTAGTTAATAGGATTATAACAATGTTCATTTCTTAGTTTCTATAGTTTTATAAATTATATAATTTCTTGGTTTCTATTAATATAATTGTGCTATGTAAACGTTGACATAAGGAATATATGAAAAGTGTACTATTTTTGTAAATCTTCTGTAAATCTAAAATTATCTCAAAATAAAAAGTTTTAGGTTTTAAAACAAAACAAAACAGAAAAGTCCTCAAAGACCTGTACCTGAAAAAAAGTGAATTTTGCTATATGCAAATTATACCTTTTTACTTAAAATATCTTCTGCTTACTACAGTCTTTTAAAATATATTCATTGGTTATATAAAATACAGAAGTACTTTAAAAATACATCTAAATAATATTCTGCTTGAAAATATGTAATACATTCAAATAAAACTAGTAGTTGAAATATTCAATTAAATTTGGTAAACTGGATAGTCATTAAATTGACTTTCAGGGAATCGGCTACCAGAAAAGAACATGGTCCAGAGTCTCCTGTGATTCCTGAGCCCTCTTCAGGTTAAGAGGATACTGGAAAATAGAGAGCCCCACAAATAGCAGGATACTTCTACCTGTGAATGAAAACAAGAACCAGCTATAATTTTGTGAACAATGTTGAATAAGGCAAGGATAGGTGTTAAAAAAGGAAGGAATATGAGCATTCTCATTCCAGGCGTGATAGGACCTTTGGAGGTGAACTGGTTTCATCTAGTTACCGAGGAAAGCTCAGCAGGTAAAGGCCCTTGCAGTAGGAGTAAGGAGGTAAATCTGAGCACTGGAGATGAGCCATGAAAAGGATTTGGGGGATGGGAGAAAGAAGAGGGGCTGTCTTAAGGCAGAGAGATTGGATGTTAATATGGCTCATCTATGACATTCCTTTCTGTTAAGCACCAAGGTACTCTGTGCCCCCTGACATCTAGCCCTCCTCTCTCCATGTACTCTTTCCCCAAGCAGGCCTGGCATGTGCCCACTTGCAGAAAAGGAAGTCTAAGCCCCTGTCTGAGCACTGAGAGCTCATATGGAGAACGCTCTTTATTTAGGGCTCTGCATTAGAAAGTGATGCCACCCACGATGACAAGCTTGATCCCCTGTTACTGCTCAACTCTGACTCTGGACCAGAGCCAAGATCCCTTCTTACACCTGTGACAGCTCTCTTCTACCCTGCCACTCCTCTGTATCAGGCCTCTGTCTTTGACTGACAGAGAGCCATGGAGCAGGCTGCTTCTCCATGCAGGAAGACTCAAGAGTCCTGCATTCCCTGGCAGCAGCACATGTAAACCCTACAACCACTGTGGGAAAGATAGCAAAAGTGGAGAGAAGGTAGGAGGAAAAGCATCCTGGCTTCCAGTCCATGTGGATTCTCTTGAGATGAAAAGATGAAAATGCTTTGCCACATCTCTCCTCCTGCTGCTGCTCCTCTAACCAGGTGTTTGGAACTGGGTGAGTTGATTTTGGAGAGAAAGATGCAAAGGTTTCCCAGGGCGTGGAGAGATGAGGATCAGGAGCCCTAGAGAAGGAATCCCCTGGGACATAGCAGGGCAAGTCTTGAGCCAAGGTCTTGAATAAGTGAGTGAACCTGGGGAAGCTCTGGACCCTGCTGTCTGCTTCCAATTCCCTGTCACAGGGAAGCAGGGTTCCCAGGTCCTGTTCCTTATCTTTCTCACATCCTCTTTTAGCAAATGCTCTACTTTTTTAATTAAATATATTGGGATGACATTGGTTAATAACCTTATGTAAGTTTCAAGTGTACAATTCTATAATACATCATTTATATATTGAATTGTGTGCTTGCCACCCAAAGTCTCCTACCGTCACCACATATTAAAACTTTAAGTTTCTGCATTTCAATTCTCCTTGACAGTTGAATGATTTGAGTCTTATTAGAGGAATTTAGGAAATCAGCAGCAGGTCGGGGAGGAATTGTTTTGGTCAGACCTGAAACTCCAAAACATATGCCATGTGGGCTGAGTTTATTCATAAGAATAAATACTCCCATCCTGATAGCCTTGCAGGTGGAGGTGGTGGGAGGTAGAGAGGATTCATCTTTTCTTTCTTCTTGTGCCCAACTCAGTGCTGCTGTCACCCCAACCAGAGCATACCCACAGCCCACGACTCCTCCTACTCCAATCACCCAGAATCTTCCCTGCCTCCAATCTTGCCACATCAGCCCAGATCTGATCCACGAACTGGCTCATCTAAATCATATACCAAGCCATGACCTGAATTTAATCTAATATGAATCATAGCGCCTGCCTCATTTGTTTACCAGAGCTCCAAGCATAACTGGATGAGAGGAGACATGTGCAAACATGGAGTCAGAATATCCAAATTGCTGCAATACCAACAAGGGGCAAGTGAGATGGAGAAGGAGCCAGGGTTACTATTCCACAAAAAGACAAACCTGCAAAGGACAGAACCAAAGACTGGATGGGCAAACCCTCTAAGGACATAGCTTAGCTCTGAATAGTCCATGTTGCAGTACAAGGGGCTTCATGTAGAATATTAAATCCAATATTAAATTAGAATTAAATCTAAAATACCAGAGTATCCTTAACTCAAATAAATTTTAACCACATTACATGGGGAGACATGTCATTTGAAAGGGAAGGATAGTTAAGGAAAAGCAGATGATGACAGGCCATCAATGATCCACATTAACAGAGATTATTTTGGGGTAGGGACAAACCAAAATCTTTACACTAAAGACCCAGTAACCGGCCCTAAAGACTTGGAAACAAAAGAAAACTATATCATTGATGACCCGAGGACCACCAAGAATGGTGATACTACAAATCTAGGGACCACCGAGGTCCATACCACTGCAGACCCAGGGACAACCCAAAACCACACCACTGAAGACCTGAGGAGAACAGAAGATTATAC
Source organism: Pteropus medius (assembly GCF_902729225.1). Classification (NCBI taxonomy): domain Eukaryota; kingdom Metazoa; phylum Chordata; class Mammalia; order Chiroptera; family Pteropodidae; genus Pteropus; species Pteropus medius. The sequence goes on from NW_024353788.1 coordinate 796,943, forward strand.
CACTAAACATTTAGACACTCGTCCAGAGGGAAGAGATTTAGTACCTGCAGTGAAGCCCACTGGGCTTCTGACACCCATCAGAATCATCCTCATCTCCCTGGGGCACTCTTTGTTGGACTTGGCTTCATTGTGGTGAGTATTTGGCCCAGGAATGTGAAGAATATTATGGGAATGAGGGCATCTGAGGAGGATGAAGTGGACATGGGGAGTTGTGGCATGAAAAGTTCCCAGGCAAGGAACCTACATAGAGCTTTGCAAAGACATATAAAGAGACTGAGTTGGAGAGAAAGGAAAGGAGCAAGTAGCATAAAAAGTGAGGACAAAACTGAGGCAGAGAGAAAGATGTACGAGACAGAGGAAGGAGAGAAAAATGGAAAAGAAAGAGTATGGAGAGAGATAAAGCAGACAGAGGAACATAAAAACACAAGTATAAGAAGACATGGTGAGAGCTACATCATGGCATAAACCATTAGGTAAAGACAGGTTAAAAATTGGAATTTTTCATAATAAAACAAGGAATTTGGTAGTAAGAGGAGAGGAGGAAATGTGAACATTTTGGATGGTCCATTCATGTCAGAGATGACATTATTTTGTATTAATTATGACCCATTCTAGAATTCTGCAAAAGATTTTCAAAAGCCAGGGTTGGGTAGGTTTTTAAGAGCATGGCTGCTCTATACTGGAGAGATGATTGGTAATAGCTCTTAAAGGGTAGCTCTGGGTATTTTTCTGTCTCTGAGGGGCCCCATTGCAAGAGCAGATAAAAAAAACTTTGTGCCAGCCCTGTGGCTTCTTGTGGCTGATTTTTTATCTAAAATCCAAGCCTTCAACTTCTGGCCTCTGCTTGATGGAGAAGGGCTGGTCCTTTCTGGCCATCCTGACCTAGGGATTAAATGTAAGTTGGAATCTTAGCAAGTGGCAGCTTACATGATTAGCCAGCTCATGCAAGTCATTAAAGCCTCTTTACTTCTTGTCAGTCATCAATGCCACCGTGTACTGAATTCTGCCCAATGAGGCAAACCCTCAGCTTGGGATCAGTTTGTGGTGTGAGAGCAAGCCAAAAGTAATGCATTATTTGGTTGAGGTGTTCATGTTAAATTTCACCAAAGTCACACCTTGAACTAGAGCATTCTGAAGAATGGCCAACAAGAAGAAAATAGCCATGAAAGCCTCCTATGTACTCAACACACACAAGTCATGTTCAGTAGAGGGAGGACCTTCTCGACTTCACCGTAATCACAAATAAGTGGATTTCTGATCATGTGGGTCACAATGAATGAAAAGTCAGACATTCTTGCTCCAGGCTGGTGGATACTTTCCTCCTCTCAAAACAGGCCTCTAGGTGCTGGCTCTGAATGGTCACTAGTAAGGGCATTGTCTTAACATTTTGTAGAAGCTAAAGACAAGAGATAGTTCAAAAGCCTCAGTACAGGGAATAAGAGAAAAGTTTGTATTCCCAAACTAGCTAAATTTTTAACTTTTAAATATTTAACCATAAAAGTTTTAAAAATATATTTCCAACCCTCTCCCTAATTCCACTTGTCAAAACATTTTTATTTTTCCTACATGACTTTGACATTTTTGTAGATTACATACATCAAGTGGAATATGTTAGAATCTGAAGAAAATGGTGCCATAGGAAGGAATCATAGAGATGAGCTGGATAGGTCTTGATAAATTATAAACCACCAGGCTTAAGAGAGGAACCAAATCTTAAAACCAAACCATTCTCCTCCTCCCTAGAAAAAAATCATTTCCTGCATCCATGAAATCTATCCACATGTCATGGATTGGAGTACACCAAAAGAGGATCCCAGCAGTGACTACAGTTGGTTTTCAAGCAAATCAGACTCCCATCAGCCTCTGCAGGACCATGAAGTGTGATGTGTGTCCTCAGGCTTCCACTCCCCACCCCCAGTCAGGAGCCCTGGGATCGTAGGATGAGGAAGGCAGCTGGTCCTGGGAATAAGCATGTCAGGGGCACTCAGCAGGATGCCTGCATGCTCCGAGTGTCTCCTAATTCTGTCTAGCCATGGTTACTTCCTCAGAAAAATTGCCTTTACCTATCTATTAGGTTTAGTCATGAAAACTATTTGGGGTGGATACATACAACTCATATATAAGAGATATTCAATAAGTCTAATCTAAGAAATAAAGCAAATGATTATCTATTTGTGTCTAAGTCACACATCTAAATCTATTCATTTAACAAAATAATTATTAAGTGTCTACCATGGACCAAACACTTTTTGCCTTTCTGTCTGCTCATCCTAGCCTGAGTACCTAAAAGATAAAGCTTTCTAGTCTCTCAAGAGTGTCACACCCAAGTCCTCCCAAGGATCATGTCTACAGGATGTAGCTAACTGGTCATACAATAAGTATCTATTGAGCACCTACTGTGGGGACAGGCCACCGAGTGAATAATAACAGTCTCATCTCAATCGTGATGTGAAATGAGGGACATAAAGTCCTGATCTGATCTCTGACCAGAATAACATCTCTTCCTCTGTGAGTCATAGAAGGAGGAATTTCTTTCATGAAAAGACCTATAAATGATGCTTAAGATGGCTAAGACCACAGACAAGGCCAGAGTATCAAATGTAACAGCTCCGTGAGCAGTTCAGGACAGAAAGCGAAGAGTGAAGATATTTGAAGGTAGTTGATTATTGGTAGGTCTCTTAGCTGCTATTATCTGCATCATCACCACCATTTGATAATGGAATTATTGTATTATGGTGCAGAATTGTAACTGGAATTATAACCACACACAAACTTTTTTCTTTAATATAGCTTTTTCCTCTGATTCAAGCAGACTTTATCTACTATAATACCATTGTAATTCACTTACTTTTTCTACCCTTACTCTTCCAACTTTGTATGTCTACTCCTTCATTCCAAGACATGGATGCAATCAAGAATAAAACCTGTCCTAGGAGGAATTGTAAAGTTAAGCTTAATTGTATTTGTGTTAATATTACTCTCTTACGGAATGTTTAAAATAATTATAATAAATATAACTAACAGGCTTTGACAGCTAGAAAGCAACTGGAGGAACTAAACACCATGTCTCACTGCAAGTTATAAATTATTGTCCCACGAGAGTCTACAAGTAGATCAACAAAACTTCTATAGAAATGGAAATGAGGAATGATAGTGGAGATTGTAACCACGATTGTTGTAGTTTTATCATTGTAATCATATTTTGTCCTTCCAATCTCATTCTCATTTTTATGTACATAAAAATGCCTTGTTAACTAATGTGTAACTTGTAGATAAACAACTTGCTTGATTGAGAATTCTAGGAACAGATTTCAAAGGAAGCTGACTTTGTTCGCAGACCTCACGTGACTGCTCCAGGTCATATATCAGAGCATGCTTCGAAGGGCAGATCTCACGTAACTGCTCCCGGTCATTTATCAGAGCATGCTTCGAAGGACAGTTTTCACTGACTTGCACCCAAAAAGAAGAACTCACGGACTTCTTGTTCCTCTCCTTATTTTGCCTCTGAGGGTCCAGCCTGAAAAAAAAAGCCAGCGCTGAGAAGACAAGACAGATTACTTTGGCCACCCCCACCCCTCCAGGTGGCAGCCCTGGAATTTCTCCCTTGTCCCTTACTCAGCCCACTCCCTGTAATAACCCCTGCCTTTACTGAAGTAAGACGGCCTTGGTGACAGCAGTCCAAGGTCTTCTCAGGGTGCTGACTCTTGAATAAACCTGCTTTCCTTCCATCAAAACCATGTCTCTCGTTTATTGGCTTATGAGGTGCAAGCAACCAGACCCGAGTTTGGTAACAGAATCGGAAATACAGAATAATAAATTAAAATATTAGAACCCAGTTTAGGTCTGTGCTTCCAAAATTTGCATAAAATCTATTGTTATCTAAGTATTGTTACTATAAGTTGAATAAGACCCAAATTACTCCTACAGATATAGAGAATAAGAACCACCACCACCCCCAACAACAACAGTCTATTCTTATTTTATTTGTTTGTTTTAGAGCACTACAATTTTTGGTATTTTCTATGGGTTTTTTTGTGTGTGTTTTTTGTTTGTTTGTTTTTTTAAAAAGACTCAAATTGCTTACAAGATAGTGTTCCAGACGGACAGGTATACTTTAATGATATAACCAGTGACCTGTTTGGCCTACCAGTGTACTGGGACACCTGGAAGATACAAAGACTCAGAGATTCATCACCAGCTAGTTGGGTAACACTTAACTTCTCAAGTCGCTTAACTTCTCGGAAGCTCTCTTTTAATCTTTAAAATGAAAGTGAGGCAGGATAGTTAACCTAGGGACACCCATTTCCTCTGCAGGATACGGCTCCAGAATTTTTCCTTAGTCCCTTACTCAGCCCTCTCCCTGTGGCTCTGGAATTTCTCCTTTGTCCCTTATTCTGCCCTCTTCCAGTTTTGACTGCAAGAGTGAGACTTCAGTGTTAAAACAAGCGAAGACTGAGAGGCTGGATAGATGGCCTTGGGACATACACTCCCCTCCAGGACAAGGCTCCAGAGTCTTTCCCTCTGTCCTTTGCTCAGCTTTAAACTCACAATGTCATTATAATATTACCTGTATTGCAAGTACCACATCTCCAGGCCCTGTCTGTACCCCCCAACCCTCAAGAAAACAAAGCCAGTAATGGTGGGGGAGGGGGGTGGGCAACTTACTTTCTGAGTTTGCTGGCACTTCTCTCTTAAGTGTGTACTTTCATTTTAATAAACCTTAATAAAACTTGAGCTTTCCTGCTTGCTGTTTGTCATGTCCTTGAATTTTTCTCTTGGCATAAGACAAAAACTTGGTCACTGGAGCTCCAGATCGAGATCCCTCTTTGAACTCTTGCCCTGTAGAGCTCTCTGGCATCAAAAGAATGGGATTAAATAAGTATTATTATTAGTTCCAGTAATACTTATTTAATAAATAATTATTTATTACTCATTTGTTTTTGAGAAATACCAGCATTTCTCAAAATAAACTCTTTTAAATAAAAATTTTTTGAGAACTCCCAGTGTTGGCTTAAATTATTATTATGATGTTATTTCGATATGTGTAAACCAGAAAATGAAGTATAAACTCCTTATGCTTATAGCTCTACCACTCCAATGGTTAGAAATAACAGCAGTAATTTTATGTGATGAATTATATTTTTTTATTGAAGAATTCTTTACTCCTAGCATCAATATGGTACTAATTGCTACAGCACAGTTAAGCAAATCTCTTTTACCACATGATGTCCCCCTTTTTTCATGGATTTTCCCTGTACAAACTATCTGAAGACCTTCAGTCTCTCAGTGAACTGCGAGATTATTTGGCAGTCACTTAAGGCAAAGATAAGTTTAAGTTTTAAGACAGGCCTTGTTCTATTCTTATTAGTCTGTAACCATTTTATAGACTATTTCTATTGGTTTTATGTTGGTTTTATATTGGTCATCAATCAGATCCAGAAAATGCTTATATTATGGGAATTTTAAAGGTTATCATCTAAAGAAAACACATATGGCAAAACAGCTAGTTACGATCCAAAATCCATTCTCCCCCTCTTTCCTACTTGGACAATTCAAGTTTTGTGTGGGATGGCAATATGCCCAGCTGAAAACCCCCAATTTCCCAATCTCCCTTGCAGCTGGGGGTATTGATGGGATATAGCTCCCATCAATGGATGGAGGCGGAAGCCTCTGGAGATGGTATCCCTTCTGAAATGAAAAGACAGAGGCTCACCAGAAGAAAGCTCTTTATCCCTTCACCTTTCACTCTTCTTCCTGTCTGGAATGTAGTAGATATGAGACCTGTAGGTGTAGCAAGCTAAGTTGAGACCACGAGGAGATAAGCAGGGAGGTAAAGATCATCACTCTGAGAGTGGAACAGAGGAAATAAATCACCTGGGTCCCCAGTAGCATATGAGACAAGCAATGTCAGTTAGGCAGCCTTCTATAGTTCCAGCCAAATAAGATACTAACTGATGTAACATGTTTTTAAAATATATGGACGTGATGGACTACTGAGTACACATCCACAGACTCCATTTGGAGAATCACTGTAGTAGGTCCTTTCTAGTGCTAAGAGTTTAAGAACATGGGACCTACACATAGTGGGGAGTGGAAGAATAATAACAAAATAACCTCCCATTGAGGCAACAGATGGCAAGGAAAGAATTTGATTCAAGATACTGTATGAGCAAGAATATGTTTATTGCAAGAAAGCAGAGTAACAGAAAAGAGTCTCTTGATTAACATACAGTCAAGAAAAGTAGATCGGTCTCTATAAAACTCTCTCCTGGCAGTTCAGGAGTTGAGGGCGGGGCAGTCACTAAAGGACAACGGCAAGTAGAAGGAATTCCAGAATCAGCCTTTAGGGGGCAGCACCTTTGCAGTCTCGGCACATGCTAGGCTTGTGCAATAGCAATAAGTATAACTAGAGTTACAAGTTATAGCTGAGGAAGTCTGTGTAGTGGTGTTTCTGTGCCTCAAGGATAATTTTGAGCAATTGTAGAGACTATGAAATCTCTATAAGCAGCATAACTCATATGGCTCTCAGCTTAGAAACTTCAGCGTGCAAGAAATATCAGAACTTTTAATTTTTTTAAATTGAAACAATTTCTGCTCCTGACAGACTAGAGGAAAATTCAATCTCAATCCTTTTTTGCTTCTCTCCAAAGACTGTGCTGTACATAGGATAGAGGCATAAAGGATATGCTTATGCCTTGGCCCATACTAATTATCCCAAAATGCCCATGTCTCTTTGGGCCAGTAGTTCTGCCAAAGGCACAGGGGCTTTGCTGAGTCAGCCTCCCTCATCTCTCCAGAATGTGCCTACCACTGTAAGGAACAGCTGGGAAGGAGAGCATGGTTTCTGCATTTGATGACCCACAGAGAGATGCATGGCCAGAATCTGGTCTCATGACAGCATTGACGGTACAAAAGAACAAGGCAAAGGTGCTGTAGAATCATCCAGAAGAAAAAAAAATTAAGCCTTAAAGAATAGGGAAGATACCTCCCTAACTACTCCCGGGATCTTGAACTATAAGACTTGGAAGTTGACTCTAAAATCATATTATATTGATTCTCATTATGATGCTTGTAATTTGTTACACATACCTACATATGTCATCCTTTTAGTGAGTGTATATAGCTCATTCCATCATACAAGTCCAGCTCCACTCAACTAATTCTCCTTTTTTCTACATGAAATATGGTGTTTAAAGGATTTCTTCAAGTTTGTCAAAGAGCAGTAGAAGATCTAGGTGACCCTAGCTGGCACATGCTGTTGCAATGCACAAACCCAGCATGTGCTAAGACTGCAAAATGAGAAGACTGGGCAAGCACACTCCTTACAAAATTGTGCCTGAACAGGATTTCTGACTGGGTGTGTCATCTCTCACAAAAATATCTGTGAAGGTACATGCTGTACTAGTCACCATCTTCGCAAATAAGAATGTCTGGCGAGGTGATTCAACATTTTCCCCATGGAGACATTATTCAGTACCTTAGTAAACATAGTTATTTTTCAAATCTAGTTATGACCTTTCCTGTGATTTATCTAAAACCTGTCTCTTTAGTCTCCATATATTACCATATTTATTTCCTATATGGAGCTCATCACCAGCTGACCTTATCTTTATTTATGTTTTAATTTATGTGTTCACCGTTTATCTCTTCCTACTAGAATGTGAGTTCCTTGAGTGTAAGGGTCTTGAGGGCAATACATGAAACAGAGTAGGCATTTGATAATCATGGTGTTTCACTGATCCGAAGATGCACATTATATTATAGTTTAAATGGAGTCTAAAATGGAGATGTGTCCTACTATGCAAAGAAATAAAAATTCCTTTAATGAGTGTCTACTATGTGCTGAGAATTCTTTTGAGAACAAGGATGGCAGAATAACAGAAGTAAGACATCATCCTTGCCCTTGAGACAAGAAAACCAGCGATTACAGTGTGATGTGCTAAGTGCTCTAATGGGATGGAGCTGAAAGGAGGGGACTCTCTCAGCCATGTAGACCCAGGAAAGCTTCCCAAGAGAGAGGTAATTGACCTGGGCTTTCTGACATATTTATGGGCATTCTATGCTCCTTTCATGTATGTGATCTCTTTGGATCTTCACATGAGCTCTATGAGGTAGGTGAATCATTCCATCTTAGAAATGCAGACTGAAGCTCCAAGAAGTTAAATTAATTGCCCCAAATTACATGACTAGTAAGTGGCAGAGTGGGGCAGGAGGAGGTGACATTAAACTCAGTTCTTCTGGCTTCAGGATCATTCACTTTTTACCTCATGAGAGCTGAATCTCAAGTGATGAACAACTGCTCAGCACCCTCCACACAAAGATCCTTCACGGTGTGAAAACCTTCAGCTTTCAGTCTTCTCTAAGCTTGTGATGAAAGGCCCCTGGATCTTGCCTTTAATTTGTTTTAGGTTTTAGGCCTAGCAAGAGAAACCAGATGCAGTTCCCATTCCAGGCGAATCTCTAGTCCAAAAACGATTTGCAGACACACAGAACCAAATCAAACCACCTTTGTGTGTACTATGGGTGGTAGGAAATGCATTTCCAGTTTTGACATTTATGTCATATATTTGTCTTGACAAATGTGTTCTGCTTTTTAAAATATTTTCAGCACCTCAGGCCCCACCCTCAAAAGAATTTGATGACTGGACACAGGCAGAGTCACTCTATTTTTAGCTCAAGACCCCACCCAGAGCTTTTGAGGCAGCTGTGCTGAATCAAGGCAGCTTAAAGGTATTTGTGATTTTCTCCACCCAGGAGAATTTTTCAGCATCTTCACTCTACACACAGAAATGGTTGTGTGATGATTCATTTAACCATCATCAGGTATTTTCTGAAGACATATGCCAGTCACTGTGTGTGACTCTGAGGACACAGTGGAGAACCACATAACTGGCTTCTGCCTTCAGTGTGCCTGGAAGAAGCTAATGGATGTTGCTGTCATGTAGGTGCAAAAGTTGTGAAATACCTCGATGTTCGCAACCTCCTTGGGAGCCTTAAAAAATTCACAGAGCTTTCAGCAATGCCATTTACCATCATCAATATAACCATACAGGGCAGTGGGCAAGGCAAGCGACAGGAGCACCATTGAGCAGAGGCATTTTCTCTCACACTGAGACCACACAGACCCATTCTTTCTCCTTTTGATTAGTATTCACAGCTTGCGGTTGATACTCTATTTGTGAATGGAGCTGAGATCTAATGCTGTATTGGATACTGGATCTCGGAGCCTGAAAATATTTTAAAAAGCAGAATTCATTAGTACAGCCGAATAAATACTACAAATGTCACACTTGATAAAAATTGGCCATTAGGAAAATTTGTTTATGGCGAAGTTGTTAAATTGGCATGGGTGAAGATTAATTAGAATATATATTCAGCATGTGAAAACAGATCTTGAGGAGGGGGAGCTGTGTGGGTAAGGTGTAACGACCCCAAGGGGGTGGGGGCGGGGAACATCAAGGAAACAATGGAAACAGTATCTATGGCAACAAATGGCCTAGACAAAAGATAGGGTTCTGGACTCCTGTGTCTTCCTGATGAAATGTCTTGATGCGCCCTCCAGTGGCAATCACTGGGTAGTGACCCTCTCAGAGATGAGTCCCTCTCTTGGAAACTGGTCTCTTCTGAGTGCCTCAGGAGAAGTCGGCTTGCATTACACCTTATAACCAATCTCACACCCCAGCTTCCTCTTCATCTTGCACTTGTTGGCATGAAGAAAAGCATATGTCCAGAAACAGCTACCATTTTTCATTGAATCTAAGACTCCATTTGCTGGCTAACATGTCATTATTTCATGCACCATTAAGAAAAAACCACAGGCGATTACATTATGACATACCATTAATTGTAAGAGTATCCACATTTGAGAGATGTTAAATGTTCAAAATATTATGCCTTGTAATCTATAAAACATGATAAGTAACTTTTGGTGAGTTGCTTAACATTCCTGGAGCTTTGTTTCCTCATTTATAAACAGCTACGCTATTGATTCATTCATCCATTTGTTCATTCTACAGACATTTATTAAGTGCCAAGGCTGGGACAGGCATTAACTTCAGCACTGAGGAGAGTGTGGTGAGCGGCTGTCCTGCCTTTGTGGGCTTTTGTTCTAGTAACCGTAGGATTTCTGATGATCTTTGCTACACTAACATTCTGTGAGTCAGTAAGTTTTGATTGTGGATGAGTTACAGAGTGAAAACAGACACCAGAAAAGAAAACAGATGCCAGAAGTAAGAAGACCTGTTCTGCACCTCTCTGCCTTAGTTTATCCATTTATTAAGTGGGTGATATTATTGTCTGTCCCGCCTAGATCACCATTAAATCAAAAAACAGCTATGTTTTTCTCATAGCATAGTCTTTCAAACTATATGCAATGACAGTCAAAATGGCAAAACAACTGTGAAAACAGTGTCCATGGCCACCAATGGGTCTATCTTTCCTGCTCCTGAATCAAGAAAGTTTGTTTTTCTTATCACCTTCAGGTGTTAAGCAGTATCATTTTGTGTATATAAATGTCTAATCCAGAATAACATCAGATCTTTTTCCTATTGTCCAGTATAGAGCTGCTTGTTCCCTAGTGGACAGCCTGCAGTGGGCTGATATCTGAACCTTGCCTGTCAAACGCAGCTATAGAAGACAGGCTGGTTATCTGTCTGAGGTTGGGGTGTAGAGAGGAGGCTGGGCAGGGAACAGGTTTCTCCCAGTTTTTCAGGGCAAAACTATGTAAGTGTTTCCATTGGGCTAGGGTGTGGGCCATGCTAGAGAGAGAGCCAGTGTGGATGGGCCTGTTCGATATGGCCACTTGCCGGTGCGAGCCGAAGCCATTGCTGCATTCCCCAGGCCATGGAAGAAAGGAACAATGGAAGGAAGGCTTCAATTGCAACAGGGAACTGCAGTTGAGTGGTCTCCAGCAATGGCTATGGGGAACAAGGGGTCTCCAAAGAACCATGGAAACACAGAGGAATCAACTTTGAGCACCTGCCAGTCCCAGAGAGTGCAAAGCCCTCATACCATCGTGCCAGGCAAGAACTCTCCTGCCCTTCACGGTCTCTAACTCTTCCCCATTCTACTAACCTTGAAGGGTCAGAAACCATGATCAGCAGGATAGGAAGAGGGGAACAGATACATAAAGTAGAGAAAAGAGGAATTGTGTCCACATTCCCCCATCTTCCCACCCTGGGAAAACACTAAAGAAGATTTAACTTTGGAACTAGACATCAAATTTCTGAGTTGACATTGTATTTGGTAATGTAAAATAACCATAGGACTTTTATCACCTAATTGAGATCAGAAAAACTTTAATGTTGTTCATGTTTTCATCTTGGAGCAGGGAAAATGCTTTCACTGAGCAAGATAAGAAGACAGTGGGAAAATGAAACAGAGTTGCTGTGTGATCTTATCCTTCAAGTCATGCGTGTTCCACACACCAGTTGTCTGTGTGTGTGCACGTGCACGCATGTGTGCTTAATCAAGCAACCAGCCTTGGGAGCTTGGAATCAGGACCCCAAACATGACTAGAAATATGTGCAGGTCTGACTATCCCTTCAGGCTGTAGCCTGACCTGGCCTGATGCAGTTCATCATAGACTGATCCGTAGACATTCAACAAAGTCTGTCATTCAAAACTAAATAACTTATTTTTGAGAAATGTATAATCCAGGACAAACACATATTGCTAGAGTTCCCTCACTAAAGGTCATAGTTCTATGCTGTCCCATATGGCAGCCATTAGCCAAGCATAGCAACAAGCACTGAAAGGGACCATGCAAATTCAGGTGGCCTCTGAAGTGTACAAAATTCAGCAGACTTCAAAGACTTAGTTCAAAACAAATTTCACTAAAAATTTTTATATTTATTACATTTTGGACATATTATCTTGGATACACTGAGTTAAATAAAATATATTATTAAAATTAACTTTACCTGTTGCTTTTTATCTTTTTAGTGTGACTATTAGAAAATTTTAGAGCACATGTAACTCTCATTCTATTTCTATTGGTCAGCACTGTCATGGGCATAAGGCACTGAAGTCACAAGTCATATGGGGCTGGGATGTATCTCCTTCAGCTGTGGCTCAGGCCTGAAGAAGGCAGATCCTGGGAGGTGGGCCCAAATCTGGATTGAGGGAGAAAACATCTTCTCCTGTTTGGACCAGAAAAGGTATAGAGTTTTGGGCTGGTGTTTTGGGTTGGGAAAGCACACTCAAGGGTACCCCAGTTGTGGGGAGGTAAACTGGCCCCTGAAACTCAGAGCATGGTCGAGGCGAGGCAGAGAAGCATCCAGCAGGAGAACCCGTGTAGGGAGGAACTTGGGCCTGTGATTTCTAAGTGTTTCTGTACTTCTCTTTCTTGATCCCTAACTCTTTAGGAAAGCCTTATTAAATGTGAGCCTGGGGGCAGCAGCAGGAGCTGAAGGAGGAGTCTGTGCCCACTCTTAGCCCTCCCTAGGCATGGCCTCCTTCCCAGCAGGTCTTGATAGCAGCCTAGGTCTAGCTGGTGCTATTTTCCCTTAGATGCAGTGATCTCACTTCTGGGAATCTATCCAATTCTCAATAGCGGAAAAAGTTTTATAAATAAAAAAGGTTCATTACAATTTATTATCTTAATAAAATATTGGAAGCAGTATAAACACTCAACAGGAAAAGCTATAAATTATGGCCTATGTACTTCATACACCATTGTGGAGACACTTAAGTGATATTTATTAAAACTGTGTTAACAAGGAAAACAATAACGTCATAACAATAAGCTTTTAAAAAGAAAGGACTTTAACATGCAATCGGTGACAGTAACATTATACCTCCCCCCAAAAATGCAAAAACCTAGCCATAAAGAAAAAACTATAAAATCGATTTTTAAAAAAAAAAATAGAACCATGATTGTATTCATGTTCTCTAGACAAAAAGAACCAATCGGAGATTTATCTATCTATATATGTGTCTATATATACATATATCTAGATATATGAATGAATACCTAGATACATACATAGAGACAAATTGATTTTAAGGAACTGGCTCATGCCATTATTTAGAGGCTGGGAAGTCCAAGATTTACAGGGCAGGCTGGCAAGCTGGAGACAAAGGAAAAAGCTGATGTTGCAGTTCAAGTCTGGAAGGAGTCTGGAGGCGGAATTCTCTCTTTCCAGAGAAGTAGGTCTTTGTCTATGAGGGCCTTCAAATGACTGGATGAAGCCCATCCACATTATGGCGGATAATCTGCTTTACTCAAAATCTACTGATTTAAGTGCTAATCTCATCTAAGATAGACCTTCACAAAAACATCTAGAATAATGTTTGACCAAATATCTGGGTACCATGGCCTAGTCAATTTGATACATAAAATTATCACACTGAGCAAGGGTTTAATATTCTCTAACTTACTTTCTACACGTGTCTTCCAAAATACGTATAATAAAAACAACTTACTTTTATGATGGAAAAAGGACTGTAAACACATTTGAAAACACAGCTTCCTTGGAGAGGCCGAGTCTCAGGCACTGGGTGTTTTTCCCGAAGCTCCCAATGTCCCTTTGCACAGCGCCCATGGCTCTTCTTGTCTCTGGCTTCTATCTTTGTTACCTGTGTCCAGAATGGGTCTCCCTCTGCTAAATGTCAGACTGTTAGAGGTCAGCAACCAGGTCCTACTCCTTTTTGACTCTCCCTCAAGCATGGGAAACTCTTTTCTTAATTAAGAACTTCCAGTGTTACCTCCTGTAGGAGACAATCTTTAGAGTTTTAGAAAGCAGGATTTTAGGAAAGAGAGAAGGAACAAGCAACAACTTGCCTAACAGTATCACGTTCAGCCCCAGGATAAATAAGCTGATTCCTGAGCAGCACCTTCCTGAGAGGAGTAGCTGCGGGTGAGCGGAGGAAGATCGTGTTCCAGTTTTCTGCAAAAATGAACTCGATAAGATTTTCCTGCCTCTGTTGAAATTGCCTAAAAGTTATTAGCAGTGCTGGGAACCGGGCAAAATGGCGTAGATGATAGAAGCTTCGTTCATCCCCTTGAGACCATCTCAAAATTGAGACAGAAACACGGAGCAAACAGCAAACAGAGTAGCCTGGGGTCTAGATGAACAGAAGCCCTACAACTAGGAAAAGAAATAAGAACTCACCCTGCAATGGTTGGAAGTAGGAGAGGGCAAAGAAGTGCGGTTGCCTGGTCCCCAGTGGCTGAGTAGGACAGAGGCTGCGGCAGCTGCAGACGCCTCTTAAAAGAGGCCTGTCCACAAGCAAACTTTCCCACTGACAGACCAGCTCTCTCTGAGCACCAGCGCTGGGATGACTGCATGGTGGTCACTAGGGACTTATAGGGGGACACTGAATAGTCAGAGAGAGGGCCGGAGGTGAGGCTTCCTCCTGGGCAGAAGTGCTGGCAGTATTCATTGTTTCTCTATTGAGCCCACCCTCCTCCGAGTGTGCAGACTCAGTGCCACCACAGCTGAGACTTCATCAAACTGGATAACAGAGGTTGCCCCGCCCAGAGGATTCTCTGAAACTCCACCTTCCCCAACTCACAGTACCACCCAAGCCACATCCAGGTGTGTCCTCCATGAGTCAGGTGCTCCTTGCTGAGCCAACTCCAAGACTCACACTGGTGGCACTGACCACAGTTTCTGGTGTGGCTTCTTGAGGCAACTATAAGCCCAGCATCTGGGGATTGCTTGCTGAATCTTTTTTGTTGTCTTTGTTCCCCTCAAACAGTTAGATTTCTTTCTGTCACTACATTTTGACCCACTTTACCCCATCTACGTCCTTCCTCCCCCTTCCCCCGCTACCCTCTGGTAACCACTAGCCTATTGTTCATGTCCATGAGTCTCTGTTTGTTTGTCCAGTTTGTTTGTTGCTTTTAGGTTTATATCCCATATATAAGTGATATCATGTGGTTTTCAACTTTTTCTTTCTGGCTTATTTCACTTGGCATGATTATCTCAAGGTCCATCCATGTTGTTGCAAATGGCAGTGTTTCATCTCTTCTTATGGCTGAGTAATATTCTATTGTATATATGTACCACAGCTTCTTTAGCCAATCATCTATCGTAGGACACTTCGGTTACTTCCATGTCTTGGCTACCTTAAAAAATGTTGCTATAAAAATCAGTGTGCAGATATCTTTTCGGATATGAGTTTTCAAGTCTTTGGGGTAAATACACAGTAGAGGGATTGCTGGATCACATGGTAGATCAATTCTTAGTTTTTTGAGGACCCTCCATACTGTTTTCCATAGTGGCTGTACCAATTTTCAGTCTCACAAGCAGTGCATGAGGGTTCCTTTTTCTCCGCAAACTCTCCAGCATTCCTTATTATTTGTCCTGTCAATAACTGCTATTCTAAAAGGTGTGAGATGGTATCTCATTGTGGTTTTGATAATAGCTAGTGATGATGAGCATCTTTTCATATGTTTATTGGCCACTTGTATTTCCTGTAGGGAGAAGTGTCTGTTCAGGTCCTCTACCCATTTTTGATTGGATCGTTTGTTTTTTTGTTGTTATTGTGTTGTATGAGTTCTTTGTATATTTTGGATATTAGGCCATTATCACAGGCATTGTTTGCAAATATATTTTCCCATTCAGATGGTTGTCTCTTTACCTTGTTGACGGTTTCTTTTGCTGAGCAGAAGCTTTTTAGTTTGATGTAGTCCCACTCATTGATTTTAGCTTTTACTTCCCTTGCCTTTGAGATCAAATTCATAAAATCCTCTTTGAGTCCAAGGTCCGTAAGTTTAGTTCCTCTGTTTTCTTCTATGCATTTTATTGTTTCAGGTCTTATATTCAGGTCCTTAATCCATTTTGAGTTAATTTTGGTGTGTAGTGATAGACAACAGTTTAGTTTCATTCTTTTGCACCATTTATTGAAGAAGCTTTCCTTTCTCCACTGTATGTTTTTAACTCTTTTGTCAAAAATTATTTGCCCATATAAACATGGGTTTATTTCTGGACTCGATTCTGTTTCACTGGTCTGTGTGTCTGTTTTTCTGCCAATGCCATGACATTTTGATTACTGTCACTTGTGGTATAATTTGAAGTCTGGCAGAGTGAGGTCTCCGGCCTTGATCTTTTTTCTCAGGATAGCTTTGGCAATTAGAGGTCTTTTGTGCTTCCATACAAATCTGATGATTTTTTGTTCTATTTCTTTAAAAAATGCCTTTGGGATTTTGATGGGGATTGCATTAAATCTGTATAATGCTTTAGGTAATATGGTCATTTTAACTATGTTGATTCTTCCAATCCCAGATCATGAAATATCTTTCCATTTCTTTGTATCTTCTTCAATTTCTTTTAATAGGGTCTTATAGTTTTCATTATATAGGTCCTTCACATGTTTCGTTAGATTTATTCCTAGGTACTTTGTTCTTTTTGTTGCAATTGCAAAAGGAATTATTTTTTTTTACTACTTTTTCTGACACTTCATATTAGAATATAGAAATGCTATGGATTTTTGAATGTTGATTTTGTATCCAGAAACTTTACTCTATTTGCTTATTGTTTCTGGTAGGTTCTTGTGGAGTCTTTAGGATTTTCTATATAGGGAATCATGTCATCCGTGAATAGTGACAGTTTGACTTCTTCGTTTCTTATCTGGTTGCCTTTTATATCTTTCTCTTGTCTGATTGCACTTGCTAAGACCTCCAATATTATATTGAATAACGATGACGATAGTGGACAGCCTTGTCTTGTTCCTGATCTTAGAGAGAAGGTTTTTAGTTTTTCATCATTTAGTCTAATGTTGACTGAGGGTTTGTCATACATGGCCTTTATTATGTTAAGTTACTTTCCTTCTATATAAATTTTGTTAAGTGATTTAATTATAAATGAATGCTGTACCTTGTCAAAGGCTTTTTCTGCATCTCTTGATATGATCATATGATACTTATTTTTAAATTTCTTTATGTGGTGTATCACATTAATCAATTTGCATATGTTGAACTATCCTTGTGCCTTTAGGATGAAGCCCCCTTAATGTGGGTGTATAATCTTTTTAACATGTTGCTGTATTCGGTTCACTAGTATCTTATTTAGGATTTTTGCTTCTGTGTTCATGAGAGATATCGGTCTGTAGTTTTCTTTTTTTGTGTTATCTTTACCAGGTTTTGGTATCGGAGTAATATTGGCCTTATAAAATGAGTTGGAAAGTATTGCCTCCTCTTCAATTTTTTGGAAGAGTTTGAGGATAATAGGTCATTAATCTTCTTTGCATGTTTGGTAGAATTTACTGGTGAAGCCATCTGGTCCTGGACTTTTACTTTTTAATAGGTTTTTTGATAATTTTTCAATTTCAATACTGCTAATCAGTCCATTTAGGTTTTTCAGTTCTTCTTGATTTAATCTAGGAAGGTTGTATTTCTCTAAGTACTTGTCTATTTCTTCTAGGTTATTAAATTTGGTGTTATATACTTTTTCAGAATATTCTTGTATGATCCTTTGTATTTCTGCAGTGTCTACTGTAATTTCCCCTCTTTCATCCCTGATTTTGTTTATTTGTGTCCTTTCTCTTTTTTCTTGAGTGAGCCTAGCCAGGGGTTTGTCAATTTTATTAATCTTCTCAAAGAACCAACTCTTTGTTCCATTTATTTTTCTATTTTTTTTGTTTCAATTTCATTTACTTCTGTTCTAATTTTGATTACTTCTGTCCTTTTGCTGACTTTAGGCTTCATTTGTTCTTTGTTTTCTATTATTTTTAAGATGAAGTGTTATGTTATTTGGGCTTGTTCTTGTTTTTTGAGATAGGCCTGTAATGATATGAACTTTCTCTTCTTATTACCACTTTTGTCGTGTCCCAAAAGTTTTGATATGTTGTACTATGATTATCATTTGTTTCCATGCATCTTTTGACCTTTCTTTTTATTTCTTCTCTGACTCAGTCATTCTTCAGTAGCATGTTGTTTAATCCTCATATATTTGTGGTTCTTCCCACTTTCTTTCTACATTTGATCTCCAGCTTCAAAGCATTATGATCAGAGAATATGGTTGGTATGATTTCAATCTTCTTATATTTGTTGAGGCTATCTCTGTGTCCTAGTATGTGGTCGATCCTTGGGAGTGTTCTGTGTGTACTAGAGAAGAATGTATAAGCAGCTGTTTTGGGATGAAAGGTTCTATAAACGTCAATTATGTCCAGTTGGTTTAATGTGTCATTTAAGAATGTTATTTCCTTATTGATTTTCTGTTTGGATGATCTGTCCATATCCAACAGTGGGGTAGTTAAGTCCCTACTATGATAATGTGTTGGTCTGTTTCTCCCTTTAGTTCTGTTAGTAATTGCTTTATATATTTCAGGGCTCCCTGATTGGGAACATAGATATTAATAAGTGTTCTGTCTTCTTGATGTATGATTCCCTATACCATTATGAAGTGTCCGTCAGTATCTTTCTTTACCTTTTTTATTTTGAAGTCTATTTCATCCAATATTAGTACCTCTACTCCCACTTTTCTCTGGATGCCACATGTTTGAAATATCATTTTCCACTCTTTCACTTTGAGTCTATATTTGTCTTTGGAACTGAGATGTGTCTTTTGGAGGCAGCATATGGTTGGGTTTTGTTTTTTGATCCAATCTGAAACTCTGTGCCTTTTTATGGTTGAGTTCAGTCCATTTACATTTAGGATGATTATTGAAATATGAGGTTTTCCTATAACCATTTTATGTTTTGCTTTTTGGTAGTCTGGTGTTTCCATTGCTTCCTTGTCCTTGTATGTCTTTTTTGTTTTTTAAATTTTGGTTGGGTGTTGTGGGGTTTTCTCTCTGGTTCTTCTTGTTTTATGTTATATACTTCAGTTCTGAATCTTTGGTGTGTTGTTACCATTACATATACGTAGAGAATAGTTTTTTTATGTAAATACAGTTGTCCATTTTCTTCTGTGTGTGCCTTATCTCCATTCCTCTTTGCTTGCTGAATCTTAACAGGTGGCCCCAGAGGGGTACAGGCTTGGGCTAAAGTTGGTCTGTAGCTGAACCCCTCTCAGGACTGTGCTACTAGACACCTACTACACAAAGATCAGGAGACTTAAGAGCTTTGCTTAGTACATAGAAATAGACACAGAAAGGCAGACAAAACGGGAAGACAAAGAAGCAGAAACCATATGAGAGAACAGAACAGAGATTCAGAAATAATGGAGTCAAGTAATCTAACAGATGCAGAGTTCAAAACACTGGTTATAAACATGCCCAATAAACTTGGGAGAAATGTAGAGGAACTCAGTGAGAACTTTAAGAAAGAGACTCAAAACATAAAAATTAAAATGGAAATTATAAAAGGGAACCAGTCAGAAATGAAGAATACATTAGCTGAGATGAAGAGTATATTAGAGGGAATAAACAGAGTGAATAAAGATCGACCCACCAATATAGAGGATGGGGAAGCAAGGACACTCAGTCAGAATGGCAAGAAAAAAGAAGCCAAGACTATAATAATGATTTAAAGAGCCCATGGGACACTATTAAATGTAAAAATATCCATGTCATAGGGGTACCTGAAGGAAAACAAGATATTGAAGAGCTACTTGAAAAAATAATGATGGAAAACTTCCCTCACCTGTTCAAGAAAATAGACATACAACCCCAGAAAACTCAGAGAGTCCCCCAAAATATGAACCCAGAGAAGCCTACACCAAGACGCATCGTAATTAAAATGCCAAAGATTAAATACAAAGAGAGAATCTTAAAAGCAACAAGGGAAAAGAAATTAGTCACCTACAAGGAAGCACCCATAAGACTGGCAGCTGATTTCTCATAAGAAATTTTGCAGTACAGAAAGGCTTGGCACAAAATATTCAAAGTGCTGAAAACCCAGTATCTACAACCACGAATACTTTATACAGCAAAGCTACCATTTAGAGTCAAATGACAGATAATGAGCTTCCCAAACTAAAATAAGCTATAGGAATTTATCAATACCATACAGTATTACAGGAATTGTTGTCTTTAAAACCATGTATCAAAAACATGAACAAAGAATGGTAATAACTACATTCCTATCAACAAATCTCAAATCCCAAACACTTATCCACCATATTACACTGCTTTCAAAATTCTTTTTCTACTACCAAATGGAATAAATGTACACAAATGGAAAATAATTAAGTGCTCCAACCAAAAGATAGAGTGGATAAGAATGGATAAGAAAACAAAACCTCTACATGTGCAGTTTACAAGAGACTCATTTCAAATTAAAAGACACACACAGACTAAAAGGAAGGGGATGGAAAAAGATATTGCCTTGATGGACCTAGAGGGTATTGCGCTGAATGAAGTAAGTCAGATAGAGAAAGACAAATATCACACGATTTCACATACATGTGTAATCTAAAGAACAAAGTAAACATCAACAACCAAAAAAAGGAACAAATTCATAGATAGAGAGAACATTTTGAGGGCTACTAGATGGGATGGGTTGGGGGACGACGAAAAAGGGCAAAAGGATGAAGAAGTACAAATGGAAAGATATAAAATAGTCATGGAGATATAAAGTGTAGCATAAGGAAAATAGTCATCAATGTAAAAATATTTAAGTGGGAAGAGGGGTATTTGATTTTAGTGGGGTGATTACTTTGTGAGTTATATAGATCTCTAATCACTATGCTGTACAACTGAAACTAATTTATTATTGTATGAAAAAAACTCATCGAACTGTACACTGTAACAATAAAAAGTAAATAGGCAAAAAAAATATTAGCAGTGCTTTGTTTTATTTCCTCTAATATTTTCTGCAATTACTTTAAATTTTAATTTATTGCTCATTTTTTATCATCCCTTTTTACCTGTTGTTAAATGTAATGTTAGTATATCTGCTTTACTTATTTTTGGTAAATTCCTATAGATGGATGAAATTTCAATAAACTAAATCTATCTTGCTTCGATTTTCAATATAAGTTTAAAAATAATTTCTAAGGTGAAAATGCTGCCGTTAAGACACAATTAAAATTTTACTTTAGAATAATGTCAACTACTTAATACATAAATATTTAAAGCGAAGGATGCAATGACATTAACTGTAATACTATGTTGCAATAAAGAACTTAAACTCTGCCAAACATGTAAGAAACTAATTTTTGGAACAATATTCAGGGGAGAAAATAAAGATGCCCAAAGTATTGTCTGACTCTTGAAACTTGGTTTTCATATGTCAGCCATCATAGTGACCTGGCTATTCTCTTCTATGTCCACTACTTTTTTCTGCTACTATTGACTTATCAAACAATTCTCTTTCTACTTCCTAACTTCTGAACTTTGCTTCCCTTCCAGCCTCAGAACTAATCATCTTCATCATCATCATCATCATCATCATCATCGTCATCATCATCATTGTCGTCCACGTCGTCATCCACTGCCTCATCACCATTTCATATTAATTACCATCATCACCAGCACCATCATTACCATCATCATCACTATCATCTAGTGCCAGTGATAGCAAAAAAGTACATGGAATCCTTACAATTCTCTCAAGAAAGTACTGTGATTCCTCTTTGAGAAAATGAGGTACAGGATGGTCAAATAATTTGTCCAGAGTTACACATTTAGCAAATTATAAAACCATAATTTAAACCTAGGCTTACTTGATCTCAAATCCCAAACACTTATCCACCATATTACACTGCTTTCAAAATTCTCTTTCTACTACCAGCCACTTTTTTATATTTCTATTACTTAGTATGAACTCCTGATAGAAAGAATCTGGTGGGTTCCACTCAACTTTCAGTGTGGTGCCACATCACTGGTCACCAGCCAACTTATTAATTGGCTGACTGCAAATCAGATGTCCATCTCTGGACCAATCAGTGGTGACAAGGGGACGCAGGGGTGTGTGGGCCAAAATACGGCTGGCCACCTGGCCCTGTGCTCTTCACACGGGTGTGTGTGGAACAGGCACTGTGAAGGCTGTGGCCAGCATATGTGTACATGTCTGACCTCCCCTGAGAGTTTGTTAAACAGGACAACTTTTAATGTACATTTATTTAGACCTCCATCTCTTTCTACAAATTATTTGGAATGGCTTATAACAAAACTACATTTAATGAAATAATAAGTATACATAGAAATTTAAAAATATAGAAACCAAGGCAAAAGAGAATAGAAATACTCCAAAGCTTAGGAATAATAATATTGAGGGCACTTGAAAAAGTTGTGTTTTAAGCTTTTTAGCAACCAGTAAAAAGAGAAACATGAGTAGTCTATAGTCCATATGAGCAAAAGAAAGCAAATAGAACTTTTCCTGGCAGTAAATTCTAAAATAAATTTCTCATATAATGTTTTTAATAAGGGGCACGGGGTAATGTAAAGCTAAAAGTCCTCAGCAAATTTTCTGTAGCAAATTCAATAACTGATTTCTTGTGCTTGTTCGTCACAGCAAATCTAAACAAAGAAAAGGGCAAAGCATAAACCACAACTCAGTGGAAGATTCCAGGAACGGTTAAAAAAAAGTAGTACAAATACAGAGATGTCTGTGATCTAGGGACAATTTAGAGAACTCAGAGGCGAGAGCACTGCATGTCCCTCATAGAATCATCTCTAAAATATCTTTTATCAAAACAAACAAACAAACAAATAAATAAAATATCTTTTATCTCCTTAGATTATTGAAAGGAGCCATGTAGTAAAAATCCTAGTTGGGGGCATTTTGGTTGTATATTTCCTGTAGCTGACTGAGATGAGTTACCTTTTCTTAAGAACTCAGTTGGGCAGGCCACAGGCCTATTCTGCCCAAGGAAACTGAGGCCCTCAGCCTTCAATCCCTCCTGGATGAAAGGTGACACAGCCTCTGCACAGAGATGCTCTGAGTTGCCAATATAGAGATGCCAGAGCCAGATCATCATTCAGAAAACTGTTTTGGGATTGCTTTGACACATGAGCCAGCAATGAACCAGCCACATCATGAAGCATTATTACAGCAAGACAGACCTGGCCCCTAACCTCATGTTGCTTACAGTGGAACTAATATTGTCATTTTGAAAAACTAAATTAAAGCAGGTACTACCAGTCACCTGATATAGACACAGAAAAAACTCAGAAGTTACTCAGTAAATCCTCTGGGAAAAACAGATTTCACAAAGAACCTTGCAAAATGTATACAATTAATTTTCTCTATACTTACTTGCATATACCAAATTAATTGTTGAAAATATCTGCCAAAGACAATTATTTTAATTCCTGTAATAATTAATATGGTGGCTATTTATCTTATTTAGTTATCGGGACCATTCATCTCTTAAAATCCTTCCTGGTTAAAGTTAATCAGGAACCATATGAGCAGCCCACTTATGCTCTACCACAGTTCCATGCATCTTGTCTATTTAATTTTTGAATTGTTGAGATAGTGGTTTAAAATGAAATTAGATATTTTCTGAATAAAGGAACTGATTCAGTCCTTGTGAAGGTGTGGTGAAGCAAGGCACTTTCATATAATATTAGTGGGGTTATGATAATATGTACCAAGAGACAACTTCCTTGATGCACAGGGATGTTTATGGTAGCATTACTTCTAATAGTGAAACAGTTCACGAGTCCAACAGAAGTAGTATAGCATGTATTAAGCAGCAATTTAAAATTATTTTATGAATAATTTCTAAGGTAAGATACTGTTTATAACATAAAGTTAAGTAGAAAGATCATATGTGCATTCAAAAAAATAGAAGGGAAAATACCAAAATGTTAGCAATGTCTATCTCTATGGATCGGGGTTAGAGGTTATTTTTATTTTTTTATACTTTGTTTATAGTATTCCTTAAGATTCCAAACTCCATTTTATTTTTTAATAAAAAGGGATGTTACTCAACAAAAGAGTCTCTTTTATAGTTCTAAAGATTACTGTCAGATCCACCCACATACTCTTTCTGCAGTCCTCACTTTTTGCAGCAATATAAAAACACAAGTATTTTATGAGCATCAATAGCAAGGAATGGAAATTGCCCTATTTATTTAGGCTCTGCTTTGCTTCCCATTATTAGAGACCAACAAAGATAAAATAAAATCTGTAATCTCTCATCCCCAGATCTTTCCAGAGGATGACGTATCTTGCAAAGTTCCTGGCTGTATTGTCTATGTAGGAAAGGACGTTGTTGGAAATGCATTGAGTCACACACTGAAGCAGGGACCCAAGTGCCACCAGGTGGAGTGCCAGCCAGAAAAGATAAAGGGGAAATAAAAAGAAAGACATTATGGCATTTACTTCTACATGGCACCAGTTGATCCATGCTAGGTAGCCAGAGTCCACCATGACTACACTGCAAAATCAACTGGGTCTCCTGGCTTAATACGGCCGATTGAACACACATATTTGTTTCTGTTCCCATCAGAAGTCCCACCAAATATGGTAAAAGTTTTTTTAAAGGACAAGAACTGCCATCAATTGAAATAAACACATTTTTAGTTGTTTGTGTATGGGGGGTTTGACAAGAACCTACAAGGAAGACAAAAAAAAACAAAAACAAAAACAAAAACAAAACCAAGAAATGATATAATCTAAATAAATAGATAAATGAATAAATCAGGATCTGGAGAGTAAATGGACAAATATCTTAGCAGGTAAGAGAAAATTAAAGGTACGATAACTGCGGGAGAATCCCAGAAGCAGGCTGATTTCACAAAGCAGAACCCCAGAAATCCTAAGGAATGAAGACACTGAGTACTTCTGATTGCAGGGGTGCAAGAAGGTCTGGGAAAAGAAGTTGAAAGTCTGTACAGGAAGCCATTAGAGCCCCAGATCCCCTAACTCACTCATATAGCAGAGTGACCCCTATATTCCACCCTAATAGGTGGTTTACTTGCTGGAGAGTTGAACCATGTTGGGGAGGTCTGGGAAACTATAATGAAATTAGGATTAAGTAAGTAAAAGTCTACATACAAAATGTCTAGGTCTCTTGGTCTTCTTCCCCCAGTTAGTTCTGAGAACTCTGGCAGCCAGACTTGCCCTCAGAAGATAATAGTGTAATCTCCTCTGGAGAGATGACCAGACCAAGAAAAAGCATACAAACACCAGCAGCAGGGAGGTTGTGCTGGTTGTTACTTGGCTTCAAACCCACCATTCTATTCTCTCCCTTTCAGCTGGCTTCCTATTAAGCCTAGAAGGAGACTTCAGGGCTGGAGGAGAAAGAAGGGACTTATTCCTTCACGTGTGCTTCCCAATCCTACCAGCATCACCACAGCAATAACAGTTGCTTCTTGATTCCAGTAGCAGCCATTGGTCGTAAAGTTCAGTTCTTCCATGCTGCTAGCACCAGCCTTGCTACACCATCTCAGAGATACCAACACACCACCAGGCCCCTCACAGGTCTGAGTTCTAGCTCCGTGGGGCCCAGTCTCCAAGATTCTGCTCTTTAATCATCTCGACTTCATCCCTTATTGCCCCAGCCTTTAGACAGGTAGCTGGTTCCTGTACTTTTTGCCTCTGTGGTACCTCAGTGTTCCTTTTTGCCTGTTTAGATCTCAATACGTGGATAATCATTCTTTATATAAAATGATCTGTTGAAATATATGGAGTTTTTCTTTCACCTGACTGGACTCTGAATACAAGGGTCGTCTGAAGAAACAGTCCAGCCCAATTGCACGACAGTGGAGCTCGAATGAAAAAGCTCACTCACACATGTGGAGTTCCAAACAGCTTATAATCAAGGATGCTGTATCAGTCAAGTTCTAACCAGGAGACAGAAGCCAAGCCGTAATTTGAGCAGGGAGAGTTTACTATAAAGAGTGATTGACTGTTAGGAGGAGTAACTATGAAGATGTGAAGAGAACCTAAAGCCCTTGGGAGCTTACCAAGGCGGAGCATCCCCACCCGACCAGACCTCATTGGAGAGGGTGTGGTCATGCCCACTGCATGGCAGGTTACTTCACTGGTATGCCCCTGGACAAAGCCTCTCCACAGTCCTGGGCTCACAGGAAACACTTTTCTGGAGTGAACTGGAGGCACTGAGGGAGTCTGGCATCCAGAGCCCACTCACTACATACAAGGCCTGGAGCATGCAGTCCAGCTCTCCGAGCAACTGCATACACTCAGCACGCAGCCAAGGCAGAGCCCAGTGGATGAATCTCCACCCCCTTACATAGATGGTCTGTGCAGCAGGAGCCACAAGAATCAAAAACCTTGGTTCATTCAAACCAGAAAAAGTCTCTTTCTTCTGCCATGTCCCTCCAGCGCCCTCTACTGACAAAACCTAAGTTAGTGCTGGCTGCAAAGGAGAAATGCTCCGTTATCACACTTAGGTAAGAGGGTGGATTTTCAGTTGAGAGGCAATGCAATGATAACCAGCAGTTACCGTTTGACGAAAGCCACTTACATGAAAGATTTAAGAAACTTAGAAGAAATCAGGTCATTTCAAAGAGGGCTTGTGGGACAAAACCCAGGAATTCAACGCTGTAACGAAATTTGAAGTTCTCCATCGGATGGAATAGTCACTCAATAGTGCTATGTTTCAATATATATAAGCCTTACTGTTAAAATATACAGCTAAAACTTATTGGATTTTGTTAACCAATGTCACCATAAAAAAATACATTAATTAATTAATTAATTGATTGATTGATTAAAAATAAAATAAGATGAAAAAATAAAAATTGCTTTGGCACAGCTTATTAGTGCATCAAAAAAAATAGTGCTATATTTTCCTGAAAAGATATATAAGATTTAGTTATATATCAATGATGTAGGAAAGTAAATAAATGTCTCTCAAGTTTAAAAAAAAAAAATTAGAAGAAATCGAGACAATGCAATAAACCAAATAATAAAACCCAATGCAACAAATATTTTCATAAAAATAAGAGAAGACATTGTCTCCTTA
This sequence comes from Pteropus medius, assembly GCF_902729225.1. Classification (NCBI taxonomy): domain Eukaryota; kingdom Metazoa; phylum Chordata; class Mammalia; order Chiroptera; family Pteropodidae; genus Pteropus; species Pteropus medius. The sequence continues at coordinate 823,714 of NW_024353788.1, forward strand.
AAAAAAGAACAAGAGGTTATAAAAATGAACATTTATAGAACTAAAAATACTCATTTCTAATTTAAACTATTATTTCAAAAGCAAAAATTTCCATAGAAGTGTTAGAATTTAAAGTTGATAAACTCTTTTAAAAAGAAACAAAGATTAAAGAGATGGGATAGAAAATATATGAAAGTCTATTTTCTATATATACAGAAAGGTGGGAGGAAATTATCAAAGAGGTAAATCAAGAAAATTTCCCAGAACTGAGAGATATAAGATTCCAAATTGACTGTAGAGGTCCCCCTAAAGGAGAAAGTGGTCCCAGCCCTACACCAGGCTCCCCAACCCAGAGCTCCGGTGTTGGGAAGAGAAGTCCCCAAAACTTCTGGCTATGAAAAACTAGCAGAGATTGTACTGAATGAGAAGGAGGGCTGCAGGAGTCATAGTTGTTCCTCTTAAGGGGCCTTACTCACTGATGGACTCACTAGCTCAGCTCCAGCACTGGAGCAGCTGCTTGAAAGGTGCCAGAGACATACAGGGAGAAACTGAATTTTCTGGCTTTAGGGAGAGGACTGGAGGGACAGCTTTCTCCAGACAGAAGTGCTGGCAGAATCCATTGACTCTTTGTCGAGCCCTCCCGCCTCCCTGTGTGCAAACACAGGCAGGAGTCTTATCTGAGCCTCCGCCATCCTGATTAACACAGGTCTCCCCACCCTGGTGATTCCTTGAGACACCTTGCCCAACTTGCAGCCCCACCCAAGTCACTTCCAGTGGATTTTCCATACAAATGGCCTGTCTTGGTTCATGCTGCAGACTTTCCTAAAATCTCTCAATGGTTAACAAAACCCAAACAAGCAGCATCTGGCCTTGGTGTGCCCCATACCTCTTGCTGAACAGCCCCAAGACGAGTACTCAGTTCATGTCTGGGCCTCTCAAGGCACTTCCAAGTCCGGTGTGGGTGGTGGCCATCTCATTCAGCTTGGTTGGTGATTCTTGCCAGGTGGCCCCATGCAAGGTAAAGTTGTGACTGAACTTGGCCTGTGACAAAGCTCCTCCCAGGAGGCCCTGGAGCCAGCAAGTCCCGTGACTGGCTTCTGACCAAGCCAGAGCACTACCCGTGGCTGCATCTTAGGACAACACACCCAAAGGGCAGCCTGGATGGGCACCAGAGTCCAGCTAAAGTGAATCTTGCTCCATAAGGTCAGCCCCTCACCAGCCAGTCCTCACAACCAATTAGCCTGAGGGTCAATCCCTCCCACTGACAAGCAAACAGCAACCAAGGCTCAACTACAACAGGAGGGCACATACAACCCATATAAGGGACACATCTGGCTAGGGTGACCAGGGAGACTACACCACTGGGCCCCATAGGACACTTACGACATAAGGCCACTCTACTGAGACCAGGAGACATAGCATCCCTACCTACTACATAGAAACAAACACAAGTAGGCAGCCAAAATGGGAAGACAAAGAATCATGTCCCAAACAAAAGAACAGAACAAAGCTCTAGAAAAATAACTAAACAAAATGGAGACAAGCAATTTGCTAGATGCAAAGTTCAAAACACTGATTATAAAGATGCTTGATGAACTTAAGGGAAGAGTGGATGAACTTAGTGAGAACTTTATCAAAGAGATTAAAAAAAACCCATAAAAATGGAGATAGAAACCATAAAAAGGAATCAGTCAGAAATTAAGACCACAATAACTGAAATAAAGAATACATTAAAGGGACATTAAAGGAAATCAACAGTAGATTAGATAAAGCAGAGGATTGAATCAGGGATTTAAAAGATAAAATAGCAGAAAACACCCAATCACAACAGCAACAAGAAAAAGGATCCATAAAAATGAGGGTGGTTTAAGGGGCTGCTTGGACAACATCAAGCATATCAACATCCACATCATAGGGGTACCAGAAGAAGAAGAGAGAGAGAGGGAGAGCAAGGAATTGAAAACCTATTTAAAGAAATAATGACAGTCTACGGCCATGCTACCTGAACAAGCCCGATCCGTCAGATATTGGAAGCTAAGCAGGGTTGGGCCTGGTTAGTACTTGGATGGGAGACCACCTGGGAAGACCAGGTGTTGTAGGCATAAAAAATAAAAAAATAAGGGATTGTAAACTGATGAGGTCCTTGTAATCTGTGAGGTTAACCTATGGTTGCCTCGCCAAAAAAAGAAAGGAAGGAAGGAAGGAAGGAAGGAAGGAAGGAAGGGAAAAGGAAAAGAAAAAAAGAAAAGAAAGAAAGAAAAAGAAAGAAGAAAGAAAAAGAAAGAAAGAAAGAAAGAAAGAAAGAAAGAAAGAAAGAAAGAAAGAAACAGACAGAAAATTTCCCTCACCTGGTGAAGGAAACAGACATATAAGCCCAGGAAGTACAGAAAGCCCCCAACAAAATGAATGCAAAGAGGCCCACACCAAAGGTTAAAGACAATCAGAGAATCTTAAAAGCAGCAAGAGAAAAGCAGTTAGCTACCTATAAGAAAGCTCCCATAAGACTATCAGCTTCTTTCTCAACAGAAACTTTGCAGACCAGAAGGGATCAGCATGAAATATTCAAAAGGATGAAAAGCAAGGTGCTATAACCAAGACTACTGTATGTAGCAAAGCTATCATTTAGAATCAAAAGACAGATAAAAAGCTTCCCAGACAAGAAAGAGCTGAAAGAGTTAGTTCATCACCATCAAACCAATATTATGAGAAATACTAGAGGGACTTCTTTAAGAAGAATAAGAAAAAAATTAAAAGTATGAATAATAAAATGGCAATAGCTAAATATCTATCAGTAATTATTTCAAATGTAAATGGATTAAATGCTTCAATCGAAAGATAGGGTGGCTGAATGTATAAGAAAACAAAACCCTTACATATGCTGCCTACAAGAGACTCACTTCAGATTGAAAGACACACACAGACTGAAAGTAAAAGGATGAAAGATGTTTCATAAAAATGGAAATAAACAAACAACAAAAAAAGTTGGGGCAGCAATACCTATACTAGACAAAATAGACTTTAAAACAAAGGCTATAACAAAAGACTAAGGACACAGTAATCCCACTTGAGCATTTATTTGAAGAAACTCAAAATGCTACCACAAAGGGACGTTTGAATACAGATGTTTATTGCAGCGTTATCTACAATAGCCAAGATATGGAGGCAATCTGGGTGTCCATCAATAGATAAATGGATAAAGAAGAGGTGGTACATATATATAATGGAATATTACTCAGCCATAAAAAAGAACAAAATCTTGCCATTTGCAACAATATAGATGGACCTAGAGGGTATTGTACTGAGTGGAGTAAGTCAGACAGAGAAAGACAAATGCTATATGATTTCACTTACATGTAGAATCTAAAAAGCAAAATAAACAAACAAAAGAGAAACAAACTCATAGATACAGAGAACATTTTGATGGTTGCCAGATGTGAGGCGAGCTGAGGGGGTGGGGTAAAGGGAGAAGGGATTAGGAAGTACAAAGCGGTAGTTACAAAATAGTCACAGAAATGTATAGCACAAGAAAAATAGTCAATAATATTGTAGTAAATATGTATGGTGTCAGATGGCTACTAGACTTATCAGGGTGATCACTTTGTAAGTTATATAAATTTCTAATCACTATGTTGTACACCTGAAACTAATATAATATTGTATGTCAACTGTAATTGAAAAAAATTATTTAGAAAAAAAGATTCCAATCAAGAGGGACCACTGAGTGCTAGCAAAATGAATGAAGTCCAGGGTATGTTAAAATGAATTTTAAAAATATTAGGGACAAAGAAAAAATTTCTTAAATTGTTTAAAGGGAAAAAGTAGATCACATAAAAAAGATCAAGACTCAGATGGTTTAGGATTTTTCAACAGTAACACTGGAAACCAGAAGATAATGGAGCAATGCTTTCAAAATTTAGATATAAATTTTACAACTTAGAATCCTATCTTCAGCAAAATTATTAATCAAAGAATCAGATTCTGTGCTCTTAGGGACCAAGGAAATTTACAGTTATATACAGTAAAATAAAAACTTGTTTTACAAAGTCTCAAAACCTTCTCTCCTGCCACTTTCTTCAGGAGTTACTGGAGTATGTGTCCTGCCAAAGTAGGGGTCACATGAAGAAATTTCAAGGGATCCTCCAAAGAGTGAGGTGAATGGAAATCTGAGGATGATGCTGGGACATCCCAAGAAGCAGCTTTACAGGAGACCTAGGGATCAACAGGTTCAGACTGAAACTGAAGTTTGAGGCCAAAACCTCAGGAATAAAGAGTTTCTTTACCTGGCTACAGAGGATATGTCCAAGAAAAATATAAAATTAATTTTCATGCATTTGAATGTAGGGGGAGACTATACTCTTGAAGGAGAACTTAGTGACAAATTAGTAATAAATTTACAGAAAAGCCATCAAAGGAAAACCTAGTAGAGATATATTGTTCTGGCTATCATTCCATAAAGCTCAGCTGAGAACCTGCTCCTTCAGGCCCTTTAATGATTTCAAAAGCTCCTGATACCCTTTGTAAAATCCGTTCCTGTTTAATATATCTAGAGTAATCCCTATTTCCTGCACTGAACCCGGACTGATACAACTTGTTATTAAAAAATAGAAAAATAAAAACCAAGTGAGCATTGAAATATTTTCATCTGGGAGGAGAGAATTAGAGATTGGAAAATGTGGTACAAGGGATCACATCTTTTTTAATGTCTTGTACAACTTTTTTGCCTTATAAAATGACATACATGTATAAGTTTGGTAAAAATTAAAATACTCAAATAAGCAAAAACTCATTTGGGAGATAACATATAATAAAGCGCTAAGACATACACTGGGTTGTTGTTGTTGTTTAAAAAAAAAAGCTCTGCCATTCATGTAGACTGTGTTGTTCCTATAAAGGTGGCATCTGAAACATTCCTACATTGTGGAAAATTTACAAGTATATAATAGGTACACCTCTAATAAATTTATAAGCCTCTCAGTTTTTGCAGATTATCTTCATTTATTCCTTTACTGTGGTATCCTGAAATTGGTATCCTGACACTTTCTTGTAAACATGGCACCTCATATTTCCAGCAGACACTCAAGTACATTTCAGGGTCCCATGTTGTCCACCACTCTGTCTGCTGTTTTCTCCTCTCAAACCGCTGCAGAAACCCAAGGCTTCCTTAGCCTCATGCCAAAGGAGCTGCTGTCTGCAAACAAGCCTGTGCTCTTGGGAACCAAGGAAATTTAATGTATTTCCAGTCTCTCTCAACTTTAGCTCGTGCCCAAAAGAAGACAGCTGCTCTTGAGGTTTCAGACTCTCAAGTGACCCAGCTCTCCAATTCCCAAGGCTCTGTGTACCCCCACCTTGATTTCATCTTCCAGACCATGCCAGATGTTGGTCAAGTCTTCAGAGAGGACATAACCAAGATCCTAAACCCTAAAATCTTCCCTTAGCCACCCACCAGCTTCAGGGGCCCTGCTGGGGTTCTGAGAAAGGTATGTGCGGCAGACATTCCAAGTAAAATTCCTCTTTAAGCCTGGTGCTATGGGAATTACTCAGAGCCTCCTTTTGCTGGTGAAAGATACTTTGCCCTCTTTGGATGCGGAAAGGTGAAGGACTCTTGGGACACGTGACAGGGGAGACTGAAGTAGGCTACTACACATTCCTGCCTCTTGTCTAGGTAAAGAGTCATTGTCATCACACCGTTTCACTAATCTAGTTCACTAAGGAAAGCAGCCACAATAGAGTTGGGCCAAAACTTCAGAAATAGAGTCCCTTTTCCTGAAATGTCCTCAATTTTTTATTAAAGATATTTATTTTTTAAATTTATTTTTCAGGACATATTTTTTAATGTCCTTTCTCATCCTCTTCTTCTCCCCCCCATCTTTTTTGTTTTGAAATAATTATAGATTCACAAAAAAATTGCAAAAATGGTACGGAGATGTTGCATACGCCCTTTCGTTATTTTAATGGTAAAATCTTGTGTACTATAGTCTGTTACAAAAAAAAATCAATGCATTTTGTTCTCAGTGCATTGAGATTTGGTACTTAAATAGGTTGGTACCCCAAAAACCTCTTTCCATCTGTCATGACTAACAAAAGTTTCACAGTTTTCAAAGGGCCATCCCTTGAAGAGGAGATGCTTTGTGTCCAATCCCAGCCAGTTTTTGTGATGCAAAGATCTGCAGTTTTCCGGGCTAGTTTGGTTTTGAAGAGCTGAGAATCAATCACTGGAGAGGCAAAAATGGCAAAGTTCCTGCAGACTCACTGTCAAGAGCAGAACTGATGTCAAAGGATAATCCAGGGACAAGTGCCCTCAGCAAGAAGGCGATAAAGGGCCAGTGTAGGTGGTACAGATGGTTTTTTACTGAGAGACATTTGTCAAGTAAATGGATTTCCTAATGCAATCAGATTTAGGTGGTGAAAACCTCATTAAAATAGAGGAAATAGTATTTTCTAGGCCCTGAGAGTAATCATAGATGAAGTCCCTTCTAAAGAAATACACTATTCTCTTTAAGATGGGCACAGAGAACAGGAACTCACAAGCTTTTGTCTCCCCAGGCCGGTGCTCGCTGTTCGCTGTGGGGGCCCCTGGGTAGAACTCTCCAAGCGACAAGCTGAGAGTAGTGCACTATTATCAGCATTACAGCCTCACCTGTAATGTTACCAAAAAAAATGCCCTCTGAGAAGCTGCCACAGGAAAAAAGTCCCTAGGGCGGGGGCCAGCACAGCTAAAACACCCCAGGTGAAAATATAAAGAAAGGGAGAGGGGTGGTGGGGTGGGGAGGATAAAAGCAGAAGAGACAGGAGCGAGGAAAGAGAAGACGCAAAGGAAGGGAGAAGGGCGTGGGAGAGAGGAGGAGGACAAGTAAGAGAAACACGTGACAAGAGGCGGCCCTCGAGGGAAGCAGAAGCGACATCTAGACAACAAGCGTCCAGTGCTGGGGACGGCTGCCAGGCCCTTTCGTCAGGGGAGCCCCGCACAGTCCCGCAAGTCTCTCTAGAGATGGGAGGACAGCAAGATTTCAGGTAGAAAAGAAGCTCTAACTTGGGCTTTGGAGACGGGAGTCACTTAAGGCGGGGAGGGGGAGGGAGCGGGGATGATGAGCTGTGACTCAAGAGGTCTGAATCCAGGATACAGGGAGGCCAGCAGACACTGCTTGATGCCAGTCCGCGCTCAACCAGTTCCCCAATGCTGATTTTATACAGTTCTCAATGTGCCGGGTCTTGCGCCTGGGAGCGGCCGTGCGCCCTCCCCGCGCGCCCTGTCCCATTACCAGAAGGTTCTGCTGTGAGGCTGCACGGTGGGCCCCGCCAACCGCACCCCCATGGAGACTGCGCACGTGCGTCTGCGAGGGGAGGGGCGAAGGACTCCAGGCCGTGGTCACTGCCAGAGTCGTCATGGTGAAAACCAAACGGGGTTTGGGATCTAAGGCTCTATAGAAGTGGAGCGATCTGAGCTGCCCTAGAGGGGTTTCGCTTTGCTGCCTCTCGTTTATTTATCCCAGCGGAAGCAATCGGAGGGTGCAGGAGATCCAGTCCTTAAGTCTCGAAGAGTATGGGGAGAAGAAAGGATAGTAGCGGGTGGATTTCAGAGTCATTGTGTGGAAAGACGCTACGATCACAAGACAACTTCAGCTGGACAGTGACTTCAGGAGCAGAGGGAGGAGGAGAAGGAGATGGAGCCTTGGCTAGTACATTTAGAGCTCTGGGGCTCATAAACATTCAATCGGAGCGTAAACGTTTGCCTCCTTTCTCCACTGTTGGCGCTTTTTCCTGTTCACAAAGCTACGGAAAGGGCAGGCTCCTTCACGCATCTCCTGCTTCAGCCTGCCCTCTTGTGGAAGAGTGCATGCGGGCAGGAGCGGGTTTTCCCCACTTCCCCTATTTAAAATATGTCATCTACTACCTCAAAACTGAGGATAATTAATAGGTATAACCTTGGCAGTAATAGAAGTGGCAATAGTTGGAACAGCTGTGCTAAATGATTTACATGAACGGTCTCATTTAATCCATTCAAGGAGGGAAGCAATATTATTATCTCCATTTTCAAATAAACTAAAAGAGCTTCTCTAACTGCCCCCCCCCCCCAACAGCTACTGTTGACAGAATTAAATGTGCTCATACAATAAACCATCTAGTACTCTCAGTCTCTCCTTAGTGCTTGTTCCTTTTTCTCTTGTTCTCCTGGAAAGCATTACAAATCAGCTTACCTCATGTAAAATGAAGCAAGGGTGTAAGCTGCACTATGTACTTGGCCCGGGAAGCTCCCTTCTGAGCTCTGGAACAATCCTCACTCCCAGAAAGGAAAATGGGACAGATAAGATATTGCTGGGTCTCTGGTTTAGGGACCATTTAGCTCTTGAAGTGGAGTACTCTTGCCCCACTCTTCAGGGTACCCACCTCCTAGCAGCAGGATTCCTGGAATGGAAGGCCTGCTGCCAGTCATACTGTTACTTAGTAACCAAGAAATTAGAGATAGGTGGATGTTTTGGGAACATTTCATGCAGGTCACAGTAGAATCCAGTCCTGGAATAAAACGTATTCATTTATATCAGCCTTGTTTTAAACATAATCTAAAATAGCTTAACACGGTAAAAAATTATGAGGGAAAATGAAGAGTTAGCAAAATCAGATAAAACCAAAAGTGAGGTTAGTAAAACCATGCCAGGAAGACCACGGCTTTTGGAGAACTGAGCTCTCCAGCAGCCAATTCAAAGAAGGAAACACAGTCATTACTTGGCTCCAAGTATTCCCAAAGTAAAAAGAGACCAGAGTTCAGGAGAAGTACAACTCCTCCTTTTCCTGAGGCCAGGAGGCAGTTTTCCTCTGGTGCCCATGGACTGGAAGTAGTGTGACAAGTGAACAACATCTCAGCCACATCCTTAACATAAACATACGTTTCATAGGATTCATTCATTTCATCCAGTGTCCCTGTGACAGGGGTGGCACTGTGTTCAGGTAGAATCATTCAGAGCAATGCAATCCATGTGCCCATGCTGTTGCTCTGGCTTAATCCAGGGAGATTCTAGTGTAATCATTAAAATCATATTCTTCCATCAAACTGACACAAGAAGTTCCTCTCTCCACTCATCTTTTGATAGGTAGAGCATGACTGTGAGCTCAATGTTATAATACTTGACATTGCAGCCATTTGGGGCTGCTGATTAAAAGCAGATTACAACAGAAAAAATAGGGATGGCCAAAACAGGCCAATCTCCCCACAGGGAGTGATGACAAAATAGCACACAATTCTAATCTCCTGCGCCCTCCTTTCCTAGGCCCCATAAAAACCACCGCCTTCTGCAGCCACGTTCTTTCTTCAGATAGGGCCCAGTACCATGGATTCCATTTTTTCTTCTTTAATTCTATTGTCCATTCAGGCATGCTTTCAGGGTTACCCTTTGATTGGACTTGATTACTCCCGAATTTCCTTAGTATCATCTTCAATTCTCTCCCTCTCATTCACTGTGTGCAAATTCACCACAATTTTTGCTCATGGGTGATTAACTTCCATCTAACTTCCCAGGAAGCCCTTTACTAGCTGTGTGACTTTAGGCAAGTTACTAAACCTCTCTGAGCTTTATTTTCATCATTTATAATATTGATAGCTTACTTTGGAGGGTTGTTTGAAATTAAATTGTAATAACAGTAACAGTAGCAAAAGTTTATTGTGTTCTTATTGTGCCAGACATCATGCTCAGCATTTAACATGCAATGATTTCATTGAGTGATCTCAACAATCCCATCATGTGGGAACTCTGACTATCCCTGTCTTACAGATAAGGAAACGAAGGCTTAGAGAGCTTAGTGCCTGGCCCATTAGTCACAGTAGTTACTAATAATTGAATAATTATTCAATGTCACAAGAAAGGCACAGGGCATGGGAGTTCAGTGAGGGGTCAGGAAAGATTTCTGGAATAAGGAAGAAGTCATTTGCAGATGAATGTCATTATTTTCTTTCTTTGTTTTCATCGTAAACCTAGTATTCCTTGAAAAGGTTCAAACGATGCCTGTGCCTGTGGTTACAAAGTGAAAACTTGAAAAGCTTCCACCCCCCAGGGAGTAACCACTGAGCAACATCCTGATGTAACTTTCTTCATGAATATACTTTTTAAAAAAGAGATCAAGCTGTGTGTCTATATTATTTTATTCTTTCTAGGTATCATTTTTTTCTTTCCTGATTTTCATTGAAAGGATTGTTTACTGTGTTGTTTCAGCCTTTTCAGTAGTTTAAACATGGACTTTCAAGTTCTAGTGGAATTCGTGGTTACCCTTACATTTTTAAGAAAGCTATTTAAAGTTATATTTTTATTTAACATCGAACAATTATTGGTATCCTTAGTCTTTCCCCTAAACCAAAAATACATTCACTTCTTTCCTCCTCTTGTCTCCCTTACTGTAAGCTCCCAAGACTCCCCAGTTTTGTTAAAATCTTCTGGAACTGGAATCTCCAGTGGCTGAATGGGCCATTGAATAGCCCGAGAAAGAGGAGGTGGGTGGATAACAGGAATGAGCCTGCACCATGGCAGGCCCTACCAGCTCAGAGACTGAAATTAACTGCATAGGATGATGCGAACATAAAAATTCCTAACTAAAAGTGGGTCATGGTGGGTAGTCATATTCCAGGCCTGTAGCTTCCTTGACAAAGATCAATTGTTATCATAAGTGAACCTGTCTATTATCTTTTTTGCCTCTAAGATAACGTGCCCTTGGAATGTCGGGGCAATCTCCTTCCCCTCACCATCCCCACCCCCGGACACCGCAGGGCATACCCACTGCACCAGAGTGTAAGACGACAGAACTCCACATTGTTATCTTGTCCCCAAATACCATCTCTATGTGTTACAAATGTTAATTATTAACTACCTGTACCCACCAATGTAAAAGAAATATGTGTCTCTCCATTTACTTTTTATCCAGCCCCAGAAATTTCCCAGCTTTGCTTTCTCCTGCCCCCTTAATCTATCACCAATGGATTTCATCTAACCTTCCTTACCTCTTCTCCTTTGAGTCTAATGTATAAAATAAGTTGCAAAACTGCCATCCTCTGGAGCATTTTCTCAATCCATTGAGATTTTGCTTCCTGGCAATTGTCCTTAGTTTGGCTCAAATAAACTAAAAAAACAAACAAACAAACAAAAAAAACTCCACAGGTTTGGATGTTTCTTATGTTAACAATGGCCAAGAGCTCAAAGACTCAAGAGGTGGGCACAGGGCAGGTGGGCTGGGCAGGGGTCCTGGTGCATGCCTGCATTCATCCCTTGGTTCTGCAGACATTCTCTGAGTTCTATCAGTGGGGCCTGCCCTGACACAGAGCAGGACCCAGGGGTGAGGGTGAGGAGCAAAGGAAGCCAAACTCCAGAAGGGCCCTTGGCCACATATAAATGACCTTCAGTGCAAGCTCCAGGTTCTGCAACCACCAATATATGAGCAGGAGAATGCTCTGATTGGAACCAACTTTTTCTTCTTTGTATTAAAATATACATAATATAAAATTTACCATCTTAACCATTTTTAAGTGTACAGTTCAGTAATATTAAATGCACACTGCTGTGCAACCATTACCTACATCCATCCCCATCCCTCTTTTCACTTTGTAACTCTGAAATTCTATACTCATTAAACAGTAACTCCTCATCTTACCCCCACGCCCAGCTCAAGCTGACTTTAGGATGGGCTGGAGGAGACAAAACCTATGGTATGAGGCCAATTAGGAGATTGCTGTAACCATGGAGGCAGGAGGCCATGAGGATCCCCATGTGAGAAAGAAAGGCATAAACAGGAAACAAATGTAATCATTAAAGAAAAGCACCTCCCTCTACAGAAAGTGCACATTGCGCCAACCCTGCAGAACTATCTGAGGAGTCATTTCCTCTCCTGCCTGCCTGGAGTCAGGGCCAGTCAACACCAAGCACCTCGACTTGCTCTCTGTGCACTTAACAACTCTTTTCTGCACCCATTTCTCACATTATTGAAACTCCCAGATCATCAGAATCTACCTCTTAGCTCATCCACACCCACTCCCCTTTGATTCTTTCACCCAGAGAAATTGTTTAAAAGGTAAATATATTACTCCCCTGCCTCAAACTCTGAATTCCCATGGTTCTTCAGATATAGATAAAACCCAAAATTTCTAGGAGAGCCTATGAGGCCCCATAGGATCTGCTCCAGCACCTCCCCTGGACCCCTCTCCGTGATCCTCAGGCTCCCGTGGTTCTGCAGATGCTCCAAGCTCCACCCCCAGGGCTTCACACAGGTGCTCCTTCTGCCAGAAGGTGCCTGGCCCCCACCACCGTCCCCCAAGCCCATCACACACACACTTACACACAGGACTGCCCTCCTCTCTAGCACTTTACTGTTTTAAATCCAGTATTCTTTGTATAAACATGTGACTGTGTCTTTCTCTGCCATCAGCCTGAGAGTTCCAGAAGGGAAGAGGAGGGACCACATGAACCATGTTCCCCACTGCAGCCATACCTACTGGACATAGTAGGTATGCAAGGATTAATAGCTAAATGAGTGGATCATGTAACCTGCTCTCAAGAAAGTATCTTAGAATCAATTACACTTAGTCGCAGGTGACTAGTAAGAACTCAGGTGATCTTGGAGAGGTGTCAGGCAAAGGGGGTATATGTTAAAGTGTTTGTATCAGTTTGCTCGGGCTGCCATTGAAAAAGTACCACAAACTGGGTGGCTTAAACAACAGGAATTTGTCGCACAATTCTGGAATTAGAAGTCTGAACTCAAGGTGTCAGCAGGGTTGGCTCCTTCTGAGGGCCATGAAAGAGAATCTATTCCAAGCCTCTCTCCTTGCTTCTGGTAGCCTCAGGTGTTCTTTGGCTTGTAGATGATGTTATCCTTGTGTCTTTATATCATCTTCCCTCTGCGAGTGTCTGTGTCCAAATTTTCCCCTCTTTATAAGGACACCAGTCATATTGGATAGGACCCACCCTACTGACCTCATTTTAATTTGATTACTTCTATAAAGAACCTGTCTCCAGATAAGGTCACGTTCTTAGGTACTGGGAATTAGGACCTAAACACATCTTTGGGGGGGGAGAGGGGAGCACAATTCAAACCCTGTAACAGGGTTGAACATGGTCTCACCTTAAATGACTGTAGCTCAAATAGGCCCTAGCCAGGTGAGAGTGCTAGGTGGAAATTCACTGAGCACTTCAACTTATCCCAATCTAATGACTTCAAACTCTTTAGAATGAACTGGCCCCCAATCCTGATTTCACCTTACCTGAATGTTGCCTAATTCCAACCTTCTCCACACCTATATTAGCCTCCACATGTGCCTTCACTTCATTTTCCCACACGACCCGGTCCAGGTATGTTCCCCTGGTCTCTTGGTGATGTAAAAATTCTTCATGGTTACTGACACACACACTCTAATAAAAGTAGGATACAATGAATATATCACGTTAAACTAACAACCTCAATGTAAATCGACTATCTTACAACCGGCCAACAGAGAAGGTAGCATTTTTACCACCAGCTCTCATGTGGACCCCCAGCACTTCGCCTGGTTTCCAATACTATCCATAAAATGTGAGTTTTGGATGATAGTCGATTTCATATCTTAGGGAAAGAATTAGGACAGGGCTTGAATGTTCCGTGTTGCCAGAAAGCAAGGATGCTTCAAGAATGTCAAGGAAATTATTGAACAGGACAAAGGAGCCAACTTAAAGGTGCTCCATTGTTCGACTTGAGACAACTGAGAAGAGGATGAGGGGGAGGAATGATAATTATAGTTATCAAAGTAAATTGAGGCTGTAGAAAGCCATGAGATCATTACGATACTCAAAAGATAAAAGTTAAAGTACACAAAAGATGGCTGTAATAAAAAAGAATGGAGTTTTAAAAAATTGATTTTAATAAAAGAGAATTGTTCATTTTGTATCTTCTGTCAATTATGTGTCTGTTTATAAAGCAGAGATAGGTTCCTTTCATCTACTCACTTTCATCTGTGGAAGCAGAAAAGAAAAACACAGGGAATGGCGAGAGAGCCAAGTAGCCCCACCGTAAGAATGAACTTTAGCAGAAATAAAAATGCCTGACAAGGGCTGATGTCAGGGACAATAATGAGAGAGAAGGTGATTTCAGAAGTAGGTACCAAGGCAATAAATTAACCAAAAGATCATTAAAAAAGAGAGCTAACAAAGTCAACATAATTCCTCATCTCTTAGATTATCTAGATTGTCCTACTAATTATAATAAAAAAAATACAAACAAGGCTCGAATAAGATTCACAACACTAATAGGTCAAGTCAGTTTACCATAATGAGAGAAAAAAATGTGTTATGCAATACTGGTCAAGAGAGAAAGGAAGGAGGGCAGGAGGCAGAGGAGAAGATGGAGACAGAGTGGCAGCTCGTGCTGGTGACTAGCAGCACAGGCTTGAGCCATGAATTGTCCAACCAGGCTCATGTCCAGCCAAGACTCAAGTGGTCAAAATGTAATTCCTGAGATTACTGAAATCTCAGGATGGTATAAAAATAGAAAATACTATCATCCTGGAAAGGTAAGCCAGGAATAGAAAAGGATAAAGAAGGAGAATGAAAAAAAATATGAGTTTATATCCACAGTACTAGCCTTTTGTAGCTGATTTTTAGTGGCAGTAATCAGTTTTGTAATCATTATAACAACTCTTGCATTTGTTTCTTAGAGGGTTTAAGACATTAAAGAGAATCTTATATATCAGACTGAAGATTTTAATTAAATGCTTAAATTAGTTTCAGTGTGAACAATATTTAATGTTTGAACAAATTTAGTCTATTAAGTCCATAAGTTTTTATGTAGTAGTTGTGTAAGTAGTGTGTAAATAGAGGAATGTGGTTTAATGCTTAAATGTTGTTTTAGAAACTCATAAAGGTAACAATATTTACATTAGACAGAAATGCCTTAAAGTTTTTTAGATAATGGCAGTATGTCCCAGGAAAGGAGCACCTGAGTGCTGGGGACAGATAGTTAAGGGTCCACTAACACAGTGGATTGGTTTTATCTTTCTAAGCTCATCACCTTCGCCCTGTTAATCACTAACAGTTAGTTCTTCTGAATCCAGAATATTAAAATGTCACAGCGAACAGAGAGCCTTGAATCAGTGGGGTACAGGAGGGTTCTGATGGGGTGAGGCAAGGGGAAAAGTCCAGCGCAGGAGACAGGCAGTCAGGCCCAGCCAGGGGAGAACACGGATGGGTGGTCCTGGGTAGCTGGGGGGCAGTTTGAGCACAGAAAAAGGATACGGAGAAGGGAGACAGAGGGACAGTGGGAAAGGTGCTAAAGAAAACAGCTTCCACTCCATCAGTCATAACTGCCATCCTGAGGCCAGGAAGGACTGAATGGTGTTGAAAAAATTCCACAACTGTTTCTACCACCTTCCCACAGTGGGGCTTGTGTAGCCAGAGACCATCTCAGACTGAAAATTAATTCACATCAGCCTAGCCACTCCTTTAGAAAAAACAACTATCGCACCAGCTTTACTACCACCTTGAGATAAACCATATCCCCCCCGCCCCATTAATCTCTGTGGGGCCAACAATAACCCCTAGGACAGCCACTGCTACTGAGAGTACAAAAATGTTCATTCCTACCTCAGCCATAACCACGTCTCCAAGACCTGAAACTCCTATTCTCCTCCTACTATCCCCACCCTGGATGGTACAGGCCTCCGTGACCAGGATTTTTTATACATGGATAGAACTAGAAACCCTGGTGTGTGACCGATATTCCTCAGGGCTTGTGTAGTCACTCACATATGTGACAATATGGGTTAGTAAAGGTGACTGTCTCCTGGGTGTCTTACTAGTTCCCTGACAGTGACAGCAGAATGCTGACAACAGGGACATCCTTTCAATTTAATGATTAAAGGAACAAAAGAGGTAGGCCTTTGGTCCAGAGAGAGAGATAAAACCGAAGCCTGACTGCTGGTCTTCAGGTGACATGAAAAGGTGGGCGCAAATGCGCTTGTTGGAGGGAGGACTCCAGGTGGTGTGTAAGCTGTCAGGGCTGAAGAATCTCACCTTCACCTGCTCTGGGCAGTTTGCCCACCATGCTTGCAGTTTCCAAATGGTACCAGAGCCAAGCTCCACCTCTTACTGCCTGTGTGACTTTGGGCAAGTTACCTAACCTTGCTGAGCCTCAGTTTCTTCACCTATAAAATGAAAATAATAAGAATGAGTACATCCTAGAACTGTTGTGAGAATTGAAATAACCTTGTAACACATTTTGCTCATGGTGAATATATGATAAAGGAAGCTATTATTATTATCATCCAAGAGTGTGTAAGAGAAAAACATCTGAGCAAACACAGTTTGAGGAATAAAATACTTAAATGAGAAGCCAGCTCTTCCTTCTTGATCTTGGAATAATTCTCTTGAGTGTGAGTTCCAGTGGGAAGCATCACACCAACTTCAACCATTGACTACGGCCACCCCAACAGACCAGCTTCCTGCTGTGGGGCTGAGAACTTTTGTTTTGTGTGGTCCCATCAGCACTGCCTCAGGGACAACGTACTGCATTATAATCAATCTGTTATAATTGCTCGGAGTTTTTCAGTCTCTAATGCACTTTATCATTATCTTAATCAAATTTCCTGACTACCCTGTGAGAGAGACTGGACACTACTTTCATCCCATATGACAGATAAGAAAACTAAGGTTCACAGAGGTAAATGACTCGCCTAAATTGACACAGCAGAGAAGGCTGCATGAGCACACAGAAGGGGAACCTCTGTATTCTGGCTGCTAGACGAGTGCTCTTTCTGCTGCAGCTCCTTCCCTCTCTCCTAGGAGAGGAGACATGACTCCTGTGACTCCAGCCACCACTCCCACCAATTAACCACTAACAAATACAAAAAACTCAATACACCAGCCACCACTTGCACCACAAACCTTAGGACCTCTATTATGTCACAGGTTACTAATCCATCAGGAATATATTTTTAACAACCTACCTTAAGGCACAGGCCTCTGACAGGGCTGACCACAGCTACTCTGGGACCCTCCATCAGCACAGACTCCTTCAGCTCAGTGTTACCTCTGTGCAAGCCTTAGCTCGCTGCCCTCTCTGGGCCCCAGTATCTCCACATGTACGGTGGGCCCAGCAGTATCCATCTAATGTGTTTGTTGTGGGGATTAGCTGCAAGGGTGTGTGTGCAAGCACCTCATCCAGAGTCTGGCACATAGTGGTACTCAATAAAAGTCAGATGAGTTTTTGTTAATTGCGAATTGTACTAGAACCCTCCCTGGACAGATAATGACAAAAATTAGATTTGAGTCATTGACTCTGTCACTTGTTAGCTATGTAACTTTGTGTAAATTGCTCGATCCCTTTGAGCCTCAGTTTCTTTATCTTAAACGCCTTCCTCAGGGATGGTAGTGAGGGTTAAATGATGGAATGTACAGAGCATTTTATGAGCTGAGAAGGGCTCTGGGCTGTTCGTAAAAAAATGTCAGTTAGGCTGTGGGAAGGTCACACAAAAGTACAGATTAGAGTCTGTGGTGCAGCCCTGTGGCTTGCGAATAAGGTGAAAGAAGAGAGAAAGCAGAGGAACCTGAGAGAGGTGGTGGGGGTGGGGCTTCGCTCTGTTTGCTGAGTGCCGATCTTGGTCCAGACAGTGTCCATGGTTTTGAGGGTGCAGCAGTGAACAAAACAAAGTCCCTGTCCTTGTTGTACTGGGGATTGGGGCAACCAGAAAGAGGGATAGAGAGAAATGAGACCACAAGCCTGAGAGAAGAGACAGGTGTTGAAGGCAAAACCACAGAACCAGGACAGGGAGAAACCCTGAGTCTAAGATGGGAAGAAATTGGGGGAGGAGGTTGAGGTGGTAGAGAAGCAGGAGTGGTTGTTGATAGGAAAGTGTCCCGAGGAGGAATTCTTGGTGCAGGATGGAGTATGATGGCAGACACTGGGGCAGGGGAATTTTCTCTGAGAACACCCACCTCCCGCTCAGGCAAGTAGCTCCGCATCTCTCCAGTTCTGGTGTTTATCTTCCTTCCACCTCCTCCCCAACAACCTTTCCAATTCCCAGGACCAGGGGAGATCCCCAGGCTGTACAGAGGGTACATACATCTGGACCAGTGAAATACACACACGACGCAGGAAAAGACATATGCCCTCTGGAAACCCCATCATCCCCAGCTGGCTAACTTCCCTCTATGCCTTCTTAGAATGACTCCCCTCCTCCACCTCACTCCAGCATCTGTACAAAAATGCCAGGTTCCTGGGAAAATCAAAGGGAGGGTAGAGAAATAGAGTGACCAAAAGAAGTGCCATCACTGGGGAATAAAAACATCAAATGCAGCCATAGGTGGTATTGTTGGCTCAAGGTTTTTCTCTCCCTTTCCTTTTCCCTTTACTTTCTTCCTTTATTAAGGTTTGCTATTTATTTAGCAAATGTTCAAAGTGTGTGGTTCTTTGGGGCACAATGTGCCAAGTGATGCATGGAAGGGAGGAGATCAGCACACCCTTGGCTTCCAAGAAGATTGACTTCCTGGGGAAGAAAAGATAAACATAGACAAAATGATTTTCTCTGACTCTCTGTTTCTCTGTGAATCAAAGGGTACTCGTCCTCCTCTTGGCCCCGGTACCAACTTCCTGGATCTCATCCTTCAATCCTGCCACAGGTGCTGTGGGCCCCAGGCCTGGCGGGTCCCAATCACAATCCAGGCTCATAGCTAGGGATAGGACCCCAGATTTAGAATGTTACATTAATGTAGTAGGGCTCCTGTACCGAACATATGTAAACATTCAGCTTATTACATAACACGTGTGGCGGAATGCCACTATTGTACTCTGATATATGTGGAGCCCATGCGGTCCCCCACAATAGAAGTGTGCTCTCTGCAATAAAGGCGATGCCTGCCATTTCATTCTCATGTCAGCCCCTCATGCATTCTTCCAACTGGGGGTCTCACCACCGAAACTTTCCCTTCTCGGTCAGCTCGGTGCTGACATGTGCCATCTCAGTTAATCCTCTTGCCCCTCTTTTCTTTGTCAGATTTTAGGACAATTCTGGAACCAGCTCTCCCACCTGGCCAGGTGAGATCATGAGGCTCCACCACCAAATGCCTGGGGTTTGATATTTTGCTAAGGATAGGGACAACAAGAGAGCATCTGAAGGTCTTTAGAGAGACTTGGAGACGGCTAGAAAATGGGGATGGACAAAACTTGCTTCAGTTTGTACCCAGAAGAAAAGACATTGCGAAGGAGCAGATTCAATAACTGCTTGTGTTTATTGGCAATCATTATGGGGTAGTAGGGGAGGTGGTGCTACAAACTATGCTGATTAAATCTTGATTTAGCTCACACTGCAAGGAGTAGGAGCAGGACTCCCTTCTTTCACTTCCAATTTGGGGTTTCCCCTTCTGTCATTCTCCTAACCCCACTGCGACCCAGGGTTTTGAGGATTGGGGAAGTCAGCTGGCATGTTCCAAGAAGAGCCAGGAGGATAGAGAACTCGGAGAGGAAACTGATTATTAATGCCTGGATGTAGATGGATATTCCCCCAGCTGGAATCTGGATACCGATTAACATTCCCCCAGCTAGAACTTGGGTATTGATTATTGATACCCCAGATTCCCACAGGGTGTGGCATAGGCCTTGTTCCCCATCCAGTTCCAGGACCTCCACCTCCCCAGGACACGCTGGGACTCAAGGTCCCCCAGGGGTGACCTGGCAGAAGTGGCTGTTGAATCCTCTTGATGAGAGACCAATGTGGGTTTTGGGCAATGATTTCTCCTTGGGCTCTCTGCACATTGGAACGGGGTAGCTGCCTAGACTCAGCATCCTGGTGGAGGAGTGAAGCCTCAGGCGAGGGGCCTGCAGAATGTGCGGAGGACCCACCTCCCAGGGGGAGGGCAACAACACTAGAAGGCAAAGACAGTTCTTCGGGCGGCACTTCTTCCATCTGATCCTCCATCGCAGCAGCCACCATCTGCCAAGGATCTTCAGAGGGCCAGGAATCCATGGAGGGCAGCCCCCAAGAAGGGGGCCATCTCTGAACCCCAGAACCTCCTGCTGGTTGAGAGCCGTCTGATGGAGAAGCATTGGGCTTCAGAAGAACCCTTGCTAAATCATTAGCCCTAGAGTCTGGTTTGGACTGAGGATGTTTGGAGTTGGAGAGGCCAGTCAAGGAAGGTTGTCGAAGAAGAGGCAAGTTGGTCCTCAAGTCTTGGGGAATTTTCTTTTCCACTACACCGATGCTCCGGGCAAAGAGGCCTTAGGGAAAGGGAAGAGAAGGATACTCCAGGCAAAGAGGACTTAAGGAAAGCCCTCCTTCACTGATTTCCTGATTCCCTTTGCTTTGAGTCCTTTTACGTCTCCAAAACCCACTCTTTCTTCCCCTAGGAACCTAAGGGTGCGCTGTTCTGCTTTTACCCCTTCCCTTAATTCCAGTTCCCCAGGACCCCCAGTTCCCTCCTGCCCAAGGGCCAGCACAGCCTCTATACCTGAAAGATGAAGGCAGACCAGGAGCAAGCCCAGAGGAGCCCAGCTCCCCACCACACAGCCCTCCATCTTACTCAGCTCTAGCATCTCCCTTGGCCTCAAGACAGCCAGCCTTTTATCCTGTTAGTGGGGCGGGGACAGCAGAAACAGGCTGGGTCAGTGGTTGTGGAGACAATAAATCTCTACATTCCATCCTCATTCCTGATGTGGTCTGTGGCAACAGGTGTCATTTGAATATCCCAGGGAAGCTGAGTGTTCCCGCCCTGGCTCCTTTCCTCAAGCTCCCCACCCCTTCCTGACCCAGGTGCCCTGGCTCAGAGCTCATCACTAGTTGCCAGCCCTATTCTTACCCGGCTCGCTGCACCAAGCACATGCGACCTTTACCCTTCGTTTCCCAATCTCTTCATTGCCTTCTCACAATACACTTGGATCTCTTTTTCTCTCTAGGATCCAGATCATTCTCTCCCAGCAACCCTTTCTCATGCATCCATATAGCTCCTTTGTCTTGACTCCAACCCGCAGAAGGTTTTGGGGTACAGAAGTGGCTCCCATTTGAGGGGTTGTCTTAGATGAGACCTGTATTTATAGAAACAGACTTCGTCACCATCCTTAAGAGATGGTGGTGTAGTGACTTCCCATTGCTGCTGTACCAAATAACCGCAAACTTAGTGACTTACAAGAACACAAATGTATTATCTTATAATTCTGAAGATTGGAATTCTGGCATAGGTCTCACCATGTTTAAATCAAGGCGTCAGCAGGGTTAGGTTCCTTTCTGGAGGCTCTAGGAGAGAATCCATTTGCTCACGTTTTCCAGTTCCTAGAAGCCATGTGAGATCCTTCGCTCATGGTCTTTTTCTCCATGTTCAAAGACAGAAGCAGCAGGATCTTCTCACATTGCATCACTCTCATCTCCTCTTCCTCTTCCTCTTCCACTTTTAAAGATCCTTATGATTACATTGGATCCACCCAAATAATCCAGGATAATCTGTTTATTTTAAGGTCAGTTGACTAACAATCTTAATTCCAGCTGCGACCTTAATTTCCCTTTGCTAGGTTACCTAATATATTTACAGTTTCCAGGGATTAGGATGTGAACAACGTTGGGGGCGGGGCATCATTCTTCCTACCACAGATGGTCTGATCCGTCCATGGAATATAAGAAATACAGAGAGAGAGAGAGCGAGAGAGAGAGTGAGAGAGAGAGCGAGAGAGAGAGACAGAGAGAGACAGGGAGAGACAGAGAGACAGAGACAGAGAGAGAAGTGCAAGCCAGCAGTTGTTTTTAACTAATAGTAGAGGGCATTTGAATGCTGTTGTCAAATGACCGTGAGTTGATCATTGTTAAGACTAGGTGACGGGAGCATAAGTATTCATTAACTATTTGTCCACTCTTAAGTACACTTGAAATTTTTACAACAAAAAGTGTTTAAATCCCTTCGTTCTCTGATGCCTCCAGGACACACCCAGACTAGGCTTCCCTGGTTTCATGAAGTCTAAATAGCAGCTGTTAAATTTTACGATTCTGTCCTCATCCCAGCTCCTGCTGGCTAGCTACTGGAAGAATGAAGAGCTCCTCTCCAGAACTGACCAGTGGGTAGAGGGCAACAGCCTTTTGGGGCGATATCCACCAGTTTTGCAAAACCTTTTGACCTGGACCACACCAGAGACTAGAGAAATCCCCACTTCAGAGGCTGTACCCCTCCTGCAGCCTCCGAAGGCCTTGATTCCTGTCATTGGCTGCAGTCCAGGGGCCAGATGCCAGACTAAGGGTGACAGAACAGTGATGACAGAAACAAGACCGTTCTAGAGCCTTCCTCCAACTTCAGTCAACCATGCAGATTGGGTCAGCTGTCCCAGATCATTTCTGAGCAATGTAACGCATTTATGCTAGTTCGGGACTTGGAATTTCAACAGTAGTCCTAAATTTGGGACCAGCTGACACTCTCCCAATAGGAAGAAATGGTTTCAATTTTAGGATAGGGTGAATTCTTTTGCAGCCAAGCAGAGGTTCTAAGAGGTGGCCTGTGCTTTGAGGTGAGGCCCTTCCTGTAGCAATAAGCATGCCCACTTTCCCCTCCTTGGGATGTAAGAATTTCCTGGACCTCAGTGTCTCCCTGGCCTGTCTCCAGGACGTAGTCATATGGTCCTAACCACCCTCTTCACTTTCTCTCTTTTTCTCCCATAGAGGCCACCTCCCCTTCTGCACTCTAGTTCTCTATTCTCTCACCTCCCACAGCTCTCACTCTAGAACTGCAGCAGAGGCAGCAGAATGCAGAGGAGGAAGAGACACTATTGGCTCTGTTCTTCCATTGCCTGGGACATTTTTATGTAGGCCGGTGAGTCACAATGCTTGGCTCTCATCCTCGCTATCTTTTACTTTCTCCACCCCCAGTTCCCAGAACAATCCCCGCCTGAGCTCCTACTTGGTCACCAGGAATCAGGTCCAGGTGTCCCAGAAACCCAGGAAATCAAAACTCAGGACTCCCAGAGAGGATGGCATCTAGAAGGTGAGGAGAAAGAGTTTGGGTGGGGAGGGAGAGAAAATAATTAGGACTCTATAGGGAATAGGGAGGATCCAGGTGAATGGGGAGGGGAGAGAGAATGCATTTCCTGGAACAATGAGAGAGAGGAGTGGGAGAAGGGATCTGGGAGATTAGGCTACCTCTACTTTCAGTTCAACAAATATTTATTTCTTTCTTTCAGTTTTAGTTTTCTTTCTTTGTGGGAGGAGCTGTAAGGTATAGGAAAAATACTGGGCCAACTAACTTATGAATGAAAATGGGGGACATGGGACCTCTAGAGGCATAGGGGAGCACCATCCAGGTCCTAAGAGGAGACTTAGGACTCTAAGAAGGCAAAAAGTCAACCACTAGTTCACACAGTTTATTGAGATGTCTGCTCCAGTTTCCTCGGATGCCCTGGCATCTCCCTCACACAGAGAAGCATCTGAGCATTGAGGGAAGTGGCATCCAGGAAGGGGGACAGAGATGGAGACCTTGAGAAGCCAGGAAGAGTGTTGGGAACTCACAGAATGTGTGGTGAGCTCCATAGTGGACGATGGGTATGGAGTGGGGAGTGTGAGAATCCACTGGCATATCATGTTGCTTGACCAGATGGCAGAGCGAAAAGTGGTTATTGTTTTCAGATAACGGTTTAGATTGTTCTTTATATGTCAACAAAATAGAGAAGAGGATGACTTGTCCAAGCATCAGAGCATCTCTGGGACATTTCAGGGGTTTCCCAGTCAAGAATTTGAATGGGAAGGGTTATCCAATGGGCTATACTATCTCAAAGAAATGGCAGAGGAAACTTTAGGGAGTGGTTGTCTGGCAGGGAGGGTGCTACAGTAGGATGGGAATCTAAGCAGTCGGAGAGAATGAGAAAAGGGATTTGGAGCCCGCAATTTGGAGAGATGAAGAAAGAAGATGTGATAAAGGAGAGTCTGCCACACTGGGCAATGGAGGAAGTAGAGCAGCTCTCTTGGAAGGGAGGAGTCTGGCATCCTGGACTTCTCCCAACTAGGAGGTGTGTGTGTGTGTGTGTGTGTGTGTGTGTGTGTGTGTGTGTGTGTGTGTGTTTACTAGCACATGCACATTAAGCTGACTTATGGACTGTCAAGTAACTCTCCGTGGGGTAGGAAAACTTCAGGGTCAGCCAACTGGGGCCCCAGAGGCTTCACTCCAGCCAGGATGTCCCGGATGGAGCGGCAGGGCATCTTTCCAGAACTGCCACAGGGCTTGGCACCAGCTGAGGGATCAGGGTGTGGAGAGCCATCAGGACCTCCACTCAACGTTGAGGAAGACACAGAAATGCAAGGGTGACCAGAAGAGCTGGACTTGCTGCCACAGGGCTGAAGAATGATTTTGCCGCTTGATTGAGAGCTGGAGCTGCCGCTGAAAGAGCCAGTGCCTGGTGGGGAGCAGGGCCCTTGGGAAACACTGCCACAGGGATGGTAGGATGAACCAGAGCTGCTAGAAACACTAGAACTGCTGTGGATGCCAGAACCAGAGTGGGAACAGGGCCCCTTAGAGCCAACTCCACAGAGCTGAACCCCACCAGAGCCCACTGGCTGGAACACGATGGCTGAAGAAGCTCCCGACTGGTAGATGTTGGAACTGGAAGAGCTGTGGCTGGGGATGATGGGATTGCTGGAGAAGTATTTGCCCTCAGAGATGGGGGGCCCAGCTGCAAACGAGGGCACCCCTGGAGAGCCTTTGACAGGGTTATCTTTGGTGAAGTATCCCACAGGGTAGATTTTGCCCCCACTGTAGGTCATGCCTGGAACTAGATAACTGTCCGAGGAGCCACCCACTACCTCATAGCCACCATAGGATTTGTCTACAGAGGTGATGGGGGGGCAGGGCTTGCCTGAAAGGCCACCATTGTTACAGGGGGCACCTTGAACCACTCCGGGGCCACCAGAGCCATGCTGCTCCACCACCACCACCACTGGCCTTTGACCCCCTGACACAGAGTGAGAGTTGGAGATGTAGGAACCAGAGTGTGAGACGATAGGCCCCCCACTGCAAGGAGAGTCGGGGATGTCAGAACTACAGGGATGTAAGTTAGAGTTGACCCTTTGGCCACCACTGCTGGACATCCAGGAAGTTTGGGAGACAGAAGAGCTTGAGCCTCCTCCAGACTGCGAAGAGCTTATTACGAAGCGGGAAGAACCATCATTGGTTGGTAGAGCTGGGCCGGACCCCGAGTGGGAGCTGCTGCCCGACTGGGAGGAGCTGGATGCACTGAGCAGACCAGAGCCAGACCCAGAAGAGTGGCTGATCTGGGAATACCCGGTTCCTGGTTTAAATAACAAAGATCCCGAGGAACCACCCTGGGCAACACTGGATCCGCTGGAGCCGCTGCTGGAGCCACTGCTGGAGCCACCACTGGAGCCACTACTGGAGCCACCACTGGAGCCACTACTGGAGCTGTCTGCTGGAGCCACTGCCGGAGCCACCACTCTGAGCCAGGACAAGCTGGTTACTGGAACTGGAAACGGAACTGCTGGAACTGCTGGAGCCACTGTGGCTACTGAAGCTACTGGAGTCACCCTTCCCCACGAGACAGGGGTCATTGGGGGAGGTGATACGTGTGGGGTCCTTACAAGGGTCTGAGAAGGTCCCGATGCTCTTTGCCAAGGTCCCTGGGGAGGAAAGTCATGGTTAGTAAGAACCCGAGAGACTTGGCTTTCTCCCTCACCTTTCGGACCCATCTCAGTTACCTGCCACTCTGGTTTCTCCTGAGAGGAGCTCAGAGAGAGTTGGAGGTGGAAAAGGGAGGGAGACTGGTTGTTGTCTCTAAAGGAAAGTGAGATGGCAGAATAAGGGTAGTTCGTTGTTTTGGGAAGAGGTGGCGAGTGCGGGGCAGGAGCCGGCAAACATATACCAGAAAAGAAAATGAGACTTCAAAGTGAGAGGTCTGGAAGAAAGACAAGAGGGAGGGAGAGAGGCAGGATAAATGGTCTATAAGAATGACCTCAAAAAGACAGCGAGGGGGGAGACTGATACTCTGAGAGGTGGGAAATAGATCCCCAAGGAAGAAACCTCATGTGAGACCGTAGGGCCAAATGACAGAGAAGACACAATAGAAAACAATCAGGGACTGAGAAAGGAAAGACAAATAGCAAAAGAGACACTGAGGAAAGAGAAAGCCAGTGGCAGAGGGACTGAAGTAGAGGACAAGACACTTGAGGACTATGATTCAGTCACCAGCTTCCTCGTGAGAGGTCAGGCCTGGGTGAAGGATGGAAATTCTGTTCCCATCTCAGTGCTGTCCATGCAGGAAAGCTAGGTTAGGGCTAGAATGTGGGGGCACACACTGTTGCTTCAGAACCTGCTGGTACAGCATGATGGGTCACCGCACCCTGATCCACCCTTCTCTCCTGGCCCAGCCCAAGGACACCAGAATGAAATGCTTATGCAAGGCTCATGACCATGATCAGCTTTCTCTCTCTCTGCCCAGCCATCATGCGAGCACCTGTCTGCCCACCCCACCACACCTCCGCCACGTTGCTCCTGCTCGTATATCCCCCCTGGATGCAGAACTACCTCTTTCCTTAGCCTAACCTTAGCCTAACTCCTAACCCCCGGCTCACCTACCTTCATTCCTCCTCCACTGCCCCCTCAACTCCTTCTGGTCCTAAGTGGCATAGACAGAGCCGCATACTACAAGCTATGAAACCTCTCTGAGCTTTAGTTTATACATTCAAAGAGGCCATGGTCTTTCTTCCTCACGGCATTACTGTGCGCACTAAATGTGATTGATTATGTGGAAGGGGCTTTGAAAAAACAAAGCATTAGACATGATTTATTACTGCCACTCCTCCTTGAACCTTCCACCCACAACCAGCTGTCCACAATTTGTGATGTCCCCCGACAAAAAGAAATTCTCTGCGCCCCCCACACCCCAACTCTTCCCACACCCTGCCTTCCTGCACTAATTGTCCTGTGCCTCGCTCTCCTCCTCTGCTCCCCAACACCACGCAGCCTGCTCTACCCTCTCAGGGCCATGGGCAAAGTTGCTGTGAATATCCAGTCAACAGCCCAGCCTGGGGTTTGGATCCGGCTTTACTGCTTCTGGATTGGTGCTCCTGACCAGTTTCCTACCTCTTCGAGCCTCAGCATCTTCATGGGCAGAGTGAGACTAGCAAATCCCTCTTACAGTTCTAATGATCAAATGTGCTAATGTATTTAACGTACGAGAACAGTGTCTGGCACATAAAAAGGGCTCTATAAATAGTAGTTATTATGGCTATTAAATATTCAGTCTTCATCTTCTAGAACTCAAATAACAACAACCAACTTTTATATAACCTTCTAGAATTTCCAAAGCACTGTCACATACATTATTTGAGACATAGAGAGACTGGAGTTAGGTGTTATTCTTAACCTTATTTTAAAGTGTCAGAAACTGAGGCTCAGAGAGTTTAAGTAACTTGCCTGGGTGACAAAGCAGTTAAGGAGCAGCCCGCAGACACCAATGTCAGATTCCAGAGCCCCCCACTCCCACCCCCTTACTGGATCCTCTCCTGGACTCTATAGCACAGTGGCTTCCCTCCCAGCCCCAATCCCTCCAGCCTTCCCTGACCTAGTATTCACATCCCTTTTCTCCCACCTCTCCTGCCCTCCCTCCTCCCAGGCCCACCAGCCTCCTACCTGGCAGGAGGAGACCAGCCAGCAGCAGTGCCATCATCCTTCGCCCTCCCACATGCCCCATTCGGGGTGCCCTCGAGGAGCCCATCTTGGACTGCGGCCTTCTGACTGAGGGCAGGTGGTGGACACCTGGGTCTTTATGGCAGGGCTGGACATTCTCTGGGCAGGAGTCACTGTGGGGAGGGGAGGAGAGGCGGAGGGCAGGTGCCCAGGGGGAGGTTGGTGTGGCTGGGAGGAACTGAAGTAATCAGTAGAGGCATCTGCCTACTCAGCAGCAGAGGTGGCTGCAGTGCTGGGCACCCGTGGCTCCAGGCCCTGACTGGCCTGCCCCTGGCTCTTTGTTGCCTAACCCGAACCAGGCATTCTGCCCCGATGGTGGCCACCCACTCTGAGGCGGCCACTCTCACCATGGGCCCAGACACCTGGTTCCTTCACTCTCTTGCCTTCCCTGCATTAGCCTGTCCAACTCCTCATGCTCCCTCCACTTGCAGACAGATACTGGCATTTCGACTTTGCCCTCCGCACCTGAGTACCAGTTCTGGCTCCCCACCCCCAACACCTGGTTAACCCTGCCAGGTTCCCATCCATGAATGTGCAGCTTCCCTTGGGATCCATCATTCTCTTCCATATGTAAAGATCTGCACCCCACGCCCTGTGGCCCCTGTTGTCACTGCCCAAGTACCATGCCTGCCACACACCTATCAAGTGTTCCATCAATGAGTGAGCTATTTCTGCTCAGAAACCAAGACTCTGCCTTCCAAAACACAGCTCCTTGACTTCTCCCTTCTGGGGCCCTTTAGGGGCTGGGTGCCAGAGCCTCAGCCTGGGGAGAGGCTTGGGCTGGGGACCACTGTCACAGCTGGGCTTCTGTTACTCACAAGCCACTCACAGCCCTTCCCCCCAGATGGTGATCCTGACTCCAGTGGGTGAGCCAGAGCATAATAAGGATAATTGGGGAGGTGGTGGCCCTGCCGCCCATTAGTTAGCTCTTGCACCTGGATGAGCAAACAGGAAGCACCTAGCTTGTATCTGGGGAGAGTGAAGGAGGGCCTAGAGTCCAGGGTCTCTGAAGGATAAAAGGCAGGACTGGAGGACCAGAGCCTAGGATCTGCTAAGAGGGGGAGGTTCCTTCTCCTTCGCATTCCCCTCCCTCCTGTTTTGGCCCTGGCCCCACCCCAGCCAACTAATTACTCACTGGTATTGCTGGGAGTATCAGTATCGGAGGGAGGTGCCTGGGACTCAGGTCAAGCTGCTCTCTCCTGCTCCCCCACGCCCACCCAGACTTCGCCCTGCTACCCTCACCCAGACTCTCATTTCCATACTCCGAAGTCACCTCATGAGGCTCCCCTGGAGCCCTAGCCTGGTCTCTCCCATTCTCCCCATCCCTGCCTGCCTCTCACTTCAACCCAGTACTGCCCGTGGGACTTTTTGCGATGATGGAAATGTTCTCTGTCTGTGCTAGGTAGCCACTAGCCACATGTGGCTACTAAGTATTTGGAATGGGGCTTGTATAACCAACCAGAGAAACTAAATATTTAATTTTATTAAATTTAAATGTGAATAACCACATGCTACTAGCAACTACCATCTAGTCTAGCCCTTGACTTTTTGCGATCACTCAAAATAGGAGTGGAAAGGAAAAGGGGCCTTGGGAGCTATGGCGAGAGGAAGTGATAGAACAGTACCCATTGAAGAGGGTTGATGCAGAATGCGGGGTGGGGCAGGGAACACTGGCTTTAGAATCAGAGGACCTGGTTCAAGTCACAGCTAACCTCCCAGCTTTGGGCAGCTCATTAAACTTTTCAGACTATCAATGTCCTCACCTGTCAAATGGGGATATTTCAAATCACACCTTGTGGGTTTTTGTGACGATCAAATGGGAAATTATCAGAAAAATTAAATGAGACGAGGGGCGCAGCGCTCCTGGTGCAAGCATTCCGCAAGTGGAGCTGCAGCGTCCTGTCTGTGTCCTCCACTGGGGGAAAGCAAGTAGATTGGGCTCATCCTACAGCCCCAGGTTCTTTGTCCACAGTATCCAGACCAGCTGACCTAGTCAAGTCTCCTCTGCCCCACCTGCCCCCTTCAGAGCAGCAGACACACTGTGCACATAGGTGTGCTATTAAAAACTAATTTGCCCCTTCCTCGGTGCCCCTCCTGGCCACATCCCTTCCTAGACTCTCAGACCCCACTGGCTTATCTCCAGGTAGAGGAGAGTAGGAGGGAGGGGGTGCTGGGAGCAGGAAGGGGAGTGGCTGAGAGAAGAGAGGAGCGAGGAGCCTTGTGGGTAGAGAGATGGGAAGGAACAGTGGGGCCTGTTCCTTTCTAGCACAGAGGTGGCAAAGTTCACCTTGTTTTCTTCCTCCCATTCCTCCCAGTTCCGTCAGACCTTGGCCAGGACAGCCAGCACTGGTGGAGGCACACTTTGTGGGTCTCTCTGGGCTGCTGGTCAGATTTCCAGCCACCCAAGCAACCTGGTGTGCAGCCACATTCCCACCTCCCACCCCCAACTGCTGTCCTCTTGTCCACTCTGTCTACCTCTTTCCACTCCATCCAACCACCTGCTCCATGTTTTTTACTCTGCTGTGTCCATGATGCTCATCATTAACCCTCTCTCAGCTCAGACAGCTAAAATCTGAAGCTAATGGGGCCCAGGAAGGCAGAGCAGGGACACTGCCTGAGTGCCCACCCAGGCCAGACCACCTTCTGGCTGCTCACCAGTTAGCCAAGGACTGCAGGTGGTATGGGGGAGTCTGCTGCATTTCCCAGTGACAGAGTACACATCACCCCACCAGCAAGTGCCTGTCCCAATCCATCAACTGGTGAGAGAGTGTGGGTGGCAGGGGTATCCACCCCTGACAGAAAAAAACAAACTTAAAGCATGTGCTTTCCATAGGCAAGATATCAGGGTCCCTGCCCTTATTCATGAAGAAGGCAAGGCAAGTCCACTCCACGCCATCCAGACTGCTGTACTGCATCCAGCATCCAGCACTAAGCACTGGATCAGCGTGCACGGTCCTGCTTTGGAAGTTGCAGCAAGGAAGAAGATGAATTGTCTCTCGAGGAGCTGCAGTCCAACTGGGAGCACACAGCATGGAGAGAAGGCTGATATGGAGAGAAGGCCAGGCTTCTGGCTTCCAGGAGGTAGCAGGACTTTCCCTGGGCCTTGAAAAATGAAAAAAACAGGGAACAGGCAGCTGAGACTCAGGACCCTGGTGGCACTGAAAGTGTTTTTAGGAGGAGCACCTGGTTAGGGTTGGCTTGGGAAGCACACACACAGAGAAACGGTGGGTGGAGTAATGGAATGGCTGTTAGGGCCAGCACTGTAGGTGGTCTGAACACCAGGCTAGAGGGGAAACAGAGTACTGCCCAGGGAACTGAGGGCTCTGAATGGGAGAAAAGGATGGCCAGAGAGACGCTTACGAGGATAGAACTACCACTTCCTGATTGCCCACTGAGGGCCAGATATCACCCAGGTACTCCACAGGTGTTCTGCTCTGTGGTTTAACCTTTATGACCCTACAGGGTAAGTGTTTTTCTTCCCTATTTCATAGATGAGAAAACTGAGTTTAAATTATTTGCTTGAACAAACTGATAACGAGCAAAAGAGTTTGGAAAGGACTCAAACCCGAGCCTATTGGACTCCAGAGCCCACGCAGGTTCCACTCCTCTTCACAGCTGACACCACGCCATGATTAATGGCAGTGGTCCATGGACAGACTTCAAAGGTTTTTCAAACCCTTAAAAATGTGTGCAAAATTCCTCATTTGTCATCAAAGTCTTGAAAATTAAGAAGTCCTAAGTGAGAAAGTCAACAGCACATGCTGTCCCTCCCACTCAAGCTTTCTCCTCTGCATTTCGTCCATGGGCCTAAAAATCAGGACAGAAATTCTAGAAATTCCGGAAATTCCATACAAGGGTCCTTGGTAGACCTAAGGTGTAGGCTTGAGAGAGAAAAAAAGGAGTGACAAAAGTAGGAAGAGAACACGTCTGAAAGAGGAGCTTATTTGTGGTGGGGAGAGGTGGAGAGGCCACCAGAGCCACTCTGGGCTTCAGGACCTGTGGGCTCCTCCCTCCTGTGCACCTCTCTCTGCTCTGCGCAGATGAACGCATTTTCCTCTCCTTCTGACTCATCTCTCCTACAATCACTGTTCCCTCCCTCACATGGGAAGCTGATGCTCCTGACCCACTCCCAGGAGGGTCTGCCCTCTGAGCTGTTTTTCCTGTAGTGGGGATGGGTGGCCTAAGTCATCTGCACTCTCCACCTGGTCCCTCTCATGACCAAGAACACAGAAGGAGAGGACGAATTTGTATGCTGGGTGGACCCTCTTTAGCCCAGGCGTGGGCTAAACTCATATAAATGGGCTAAACTCATCCATTTTAGTCTCTCCCTCTCTACCTGCCTCTGTGGTTTCTTCCTTATGCAGATGATCAAGGGCAGGATCCACTCCCTGTCTGGCCTGACTCCTTTGCCCTCTCTTCTCAAATAGACTCTTGTAGCACATTATTGACAGAGCCCCCACATGACCTCAAAATGTGACAGAAACCATTGGCCCTGAACTGGGGGAGTGGGGGGTGGGGGGGTCCATGTTAGTTGACAAAATGTATGGCCGTTCACTGAATTCCAAGCACTTAGCCACAGGAGGCACTTGGTAGTTTTTTGGAACAAAAGAATGAATGAATGTGCCCAGGCCACCCTTCCCCTGTCTGCATTATCCTGGAGCACATCTTCCTCTCTGGTTTCCATGTCCTCTTTTCCTCCCAACCTCACTTACTGCATGCAAAGCCCACTGTAGGTGTCGGGTGGGATACACTGATGGCCAAGGCCTGGCCTCCAGGAGCTCTCAGTCTAGCTGGGTAGGGGCAACAGGCAGATGAACTTGGCTCTGACACAGAGCCACTCACCCGTGCTCTCTTGTGGGTCTGTCTATCCTGCCCTCATTGCTCATGGGCGACTATCTCCCCTGAGCCACTCTTCTCTCCACAAGATGATCTCCATGGGATGATCTGAGGGATGCAGCACACTTCCATTAACAAGCAGTTAATGGGGCAATTTTCCCCCTAGTGCTGGGG
The DNA here is from genome assembly GCF_902729225.1 of Pteropus medius. Lineage (NCBI taxonomy): Eukaryota > Metazoa > Chordata > Mammalia > Chiroptera > Pteropodidae > Pteropus > Pteropus medius. Next base: position 856,356 of record NW_024353788.1, read on the forward strand.
GTGGGGTTGGCAGTGCTGCGTACTTTAAGGACCTTGGGCGATTCTGTTAGGGAATCCCACCCCCGCATAATGTGTTACCCTTAGCAGAGAATCACTACTCTGGGAAGCAATCCATATCTCGTCCCCCTCTCTCAAAAAATATTTGGTGGTGTGGTCTGTACTCAGCTCTACCCTCCCTTCTTCTCCACTCAGCTCCCTGGTCCATCGGTCGGTCTCTCCTCTAGGACAGACCTCCTAGAGCTTGGCCTGGTTAGCCTCCATTTGTGCTCTTCCCATGTCCGGTCCTCACTCTCTTAGTAGCCCTGCTGGCAGCCTCCAAAGGTCCCGGGGCACTGCAGATGGGACTTGGGAGTAAGAACTGGGATCAGAACCAGGGGCATCTTCAGGCAGTAAATCCTAAAGAGAAAGAATTTGAAGGGTGGGGCCTCTGCCCACCAGGCCATTTGCTCCTTTATTCTCCCTTGTAAGCAACAGGGAGTCAGCTGAGTGATAGTCATGCTCCCTGGGCCTAAGACTGCATTGCTCTGTTTAAGTCACATCTGATTTGGCCATCAGCCCTCTTGTCTTGTGAGGAGGTGAATATAGAGGCCATGATTAGCTCTCAGAGTAACAATAATATTTTTCCTCTTCTCTGTTCTGTGGACAGAGTGCCAGAGAAACCAGCGCTCATTGTCTGCTCGTTATGCTCAACTATTAGTCATTCTTTCCATGGGGCTATTAATGCTTTTTATTGTTATTGGTCACCCAGAATTAGGGACCTGGCTTCCTCCCCAATCCAGAGGACGAGGACTGAGCAGGAGAAGGAGAGAGGGAGGCCAGACACAGTCTGGATGTTCTCTCAAGGGAGGCTGGAAGGACCTGTACCAGGAGGGCCTCCTCAGCCGGATGTGGCCCTCAGAACTTCTGGGGAGGGGATTGCCATGGGCTCATCTTCTTTCTTTCTGGCCTGTCTGAGCCCTCTGGCTGAGCTCCTCACTGGCCGGGACCTTCTATTCCCCAATGTGTCTTTGACACAGAGGTGACCAGAAAACACAGAATCCTATTGGAGAGGCTGGCATCCCACACCTCTGTTCTCTTGGACCCCAGGACTAGAACCTGAGAGTGAAACTGACTCTGTCAGTGTGTCACAATCAGCTCATCACAAACATCTGTACATGTGGGACTTATCTTGAGTCTCTCAATAACCCTGGGAGACAAAAATTATTATCTGTCCTTTGCAACTGCAGACACCAGTTCAAGGGGTTAGGACAATGTCTACTCCCAGTGGGGCTTTGCCTGGAATCCTGATGCCCTCCTCTATACCCTGTACCAAGCTGGTTTCCTCTTCGCCCTGGATAGTCCCATGGCCTGGCTTACTCCCTCATTTTATTCGGTTCTTGTTGCCTGTCATCACAGAGCAACTTTCCTATTTAAAATTGCACCGCTCCCCCACCTCCCATGGACCATCACTCTCTATTTCCTTCTCCTGACTTATTTTTCTTCATAACACTCATCAGGACATGGCATCATATTACATACATCCCGTATGCATCTTTTTGTCGTCACTTCCCCCACTAGGAGGTAAGCCCCGTGAGGGTGTGCCCTCCTCTCTGTGACTCAGTGCTGTATCCACAGCCCTAGAGTATGGCGTGGCTCGTGGAAGGAACGCAATAAACAACAAGAGAAAGAATAAATAACCAATGTGTGGACCATTTGGCCAAGCAGCCTGTGCCTAAATTTTCCTGAGGGCCCTGGAGCTTGCCTCACCTCTCCTCCAGTGCCTGACTCACCTTAGAGCGGTCACCTTGGTGACTAAAGAGCATTGGAAGAGCCTGAAGGAGCATGTTAGAGGCAAAGAGCAAGGAGAGACACCCTAAGGAGTCCCTTAGGCCGCCCTCTGGTGGTAGAGCATGGAACACATGAGAAACTCAGGCTCTCAGCTTTGCGTGCGAATTTAGAGATGATTTAAAGAAATCCCCTAAAGTCACATCCCAATGTTATATAGAGAAAAACATAGCAGAGTAGGGACAAGACTTGGATCACAGTTTGATGCTCTCATCATTATGCTATCCTGTCTGCTCCCATCATAGGAGTTGAGATTACGTTGCAAAAGGGAGAGAGAGCTAAGGGATGATATACTTAACAATATTAGGAGGAAGAAAACTTAGGAGGTGGATTTGGTTTAATTCAACAAGTTTTCTGAGCCAGTGCCAGGCACCTGGTAGACACTTAAAGATTAGAGGGAGGAAATTTAAAGTAAGAGAGATTAGGTTTATACCAAAGCAAGTCTTTGGTCAAATGAATTTGCAATATGCAATTGGCAGAGGAGTTAGGACTTCCCTCCTTGGCTCCTACCTCTGGGTGTGTCCCTCACTAATTCAACTTTTATCACATTTTATTGCCATGATTTACATGTTTGTTTCCTCCCTAGACACAGAGCTCCTTGAGGGCAGGGAGGACTGAAACTGCCACCTGGGACTGTCACCTTTGCCTAGCACCCCACATGGTAGATGCTTAATAAATGACTGTCATATGGGCAAATGGATGGACACAGGAGTGGTTTGGAGTTTCCCTGCCTGGAGATCTTAAAACAGCAGACAATCATCACTTCTGTCTAGTCCAAAAACATTGTTCACTGCCCAGAGGCTGACAGCTGTGCCTGATGCTTTCTCAAGGTAATGTTACTGTGGACTTAAAAGGGTCCACTTGCCTGCATGCACTCAAACCAAAATAAGATGCAAGCAGGAGTCTGCATCAAAGAAAGTAAAGGTTTATTTAAGAAGTTGGTGCCAAACCTGGAGACACAGGTGAGCTATTGCTCTCAAAAACCTGGCTTCCTGATTATATAAAGAAAAAATCCAAGTTATATAAAGAAAAAATCATTAATCATGGTTACTATGGAAATTGGGGCTGGGGGCTCTACTGACTGGTCGAGGCTAAGGCAGGGAGCAATTGATCATGGCTTCAGGTCCTGATGTCGGTCATGGCATTTCTGTTCAGTTTCCAGGGAATGCAGTCTGTGTGGCCATTCCTCTTTCATGAGTCTGGAGTTGAAACATAACTGAGGACAAGGGGTTATCTTTGTTTGACTAAGACCTTTTTCTAGTTTGAGGTTTGGTTATTGTGTCTTGGTCATGGTTGATAGACCTGAAGCTTTATTCTTAAGTGAGTTTGGTGCTGACCAGAATCTAATGTCCCAAGGGCTTAATGGTTAAAAGGAGTGGACATACAGTATATGTACGAGGATCTGGTGGAAAGAATGCAGATGAGTTTTAGTTTTATAAGGCTAAACAAAGATAGCTTGGATTAAAGCAAAATGAATGCTAAAGAAGTGAAGTTATTGTGCGGTTATGGTAACTCTTCTTCCATAATTATGTTACACCATGATACTCATTCAAGTTTCTTTTCTTTCATGAGCTAAGCATTTGACTACCTGACATGTCCAAGGTACTGAGTTATTGTTCTCTGAATCTGTGATCCTATTCTATTATTTAATTCTATGACTCCATGTTGACATAAGATGCAACTGTGTCCCTACTGCATTCACTCCTCGGTGAGGTCAGCCAAGGCAGATGGGGAAGAATCAGCATTGTCTAATCTGAATGGATAAGTTGGCACAATGGGTTCCCCTGTGTTAATACTCCATGCCACCCAGTCTCACTCAGTCTCCTCCCCAGCATGTCTCTGGGTGCCAATCTGCTGCCTATTAATATGTATTAAAATCTCCAATTACCTCATGCGTCCCCCTTCTCTTTCCCACTCACTCGCCTGCTGTGTCAAAATGGGAAGAATTGGTTTGGAGCTAAGCAGTTCATCACCCAGTCTTGACTTTGGCACTTGTGTTATGTCTTGGACAGGTGATGACCTCTCTCAGCAGTAGTTTCCTCATCTGTGAAATGGGGCTAGTAATTTGCTCTACTGAAAAGTTTCTGGGCCAGGCACAAGGAGAGAAGTAAGGCATACAAAGACAGATAGGGTTCAGTCCTGCCCTCAAGAAGCTCATACTTTACAAGGGGGAGAAAGACATGGAAACCAACATAACACTGTGGAAATTAAGTATCATAGTAAGAGCCCTAAATCCTTTCCTGGGCCACATCAGGGACTCAGTTCCTTTAAGATTTTTTTTCTCTCTTTCTATTCCCAATGAACTCCATGTCACTGGCTTGGGAGGTTGCTGTGGGTCATTTTGAGGGGTCCAGACTTCCTTTTTTCCTTTGTGGACAAAAAAGGGGCACTGTAATAAATCATAAATTCCTAAGTGGGCAGGTCATGGTGGGTAGTCATGCCCCAGGCCTATAACTTCTTTAGTGACAGGTTTTTAAGCAAGCCCTTGTACATCTAGGTAAGCACACTTTTGAAATGCCAGAAATAATACCGCTTGAAGGTGAAACTACCCTTGAGAGAACATAATCTTAACTAATCTCTAACCCAATACTGCCTTGCTTTCTGCCACATTCATATAATCTTCCTTACTCTTAGGTCCAAGAGGGCCCTATCCCTACCCCCATACTGTGGAAACCTAACTTCTCCCTTATCATTGTGTAGGAACTGGACCTTGCATCCGGGTTGGCAACGCTACATGCTTACCTCCCACTTCACTGAGCTTTCCTCCCTTCTCAGCCAATTTACCCGCCCAAAATATTCCCACCAAAAGGCCTGCCTCAAGCCCCATATAAGTTTCAGGTACCCTTGTAGTCGGGGCTCAGCCGGTCTGTCACTCTACTACAATAAACCTTGCTCAACCTCTTTGGCCTTGTGCGTTCCTCCTTCGGCAAACCTAACATTTATGTTCCCTCCTTAGTTCCAAATGCATAAAAGAAACTGCAAACTGTTATTCTCAGGAGCATTCGAGATCTTGTTCCCAGCATATGTCATGTTCGGCTCAAATGAACTCATAAAAATTTACGTTTCTTACGCTGACACTTTCCATTCCACATTTCCTCGCCACAGTATACACAGATCCGTATGTGTTCCTCCCCACCGCTGGGCACAGTTCTACCAGAAGAGAAAGACTTTCAGGTATTTGCTCCTGAGCCTGGTACCTAGACCTCCCTTAATTTCCCCCCAACCTTACCTGTCTAACAATATCTCTATCTTCTCCAGGTTACAAACCCTTTACTCTAACCATTTCAATCTACTCTCTGCTGCCCAAACTCACCATTCGTTAATAAACTCAGCCGTTCATCACATACATGACTGTTAATTTTCTGTGTCAACTTGACTGGGCTAAGGGATACCCAGAGAGCTGGTAAAACATTGTTTCTGGGTGTGTCCGTAAGAGTGTTTCTGGAAGAGATTAGCATTTGAATTGTTAGACTGGGTAAAGAAGATCCACCCTCACCAATGCTGATGAGCCTCATCTAATCTTTGAGGGTTGAATAGAATGGGATGATGGAGGAAGAGCAAATTTGCTCTCTGAGCTGGGACATCCATCTTCTACGCATGGACTTCAACACTCCCGGCCTTTCCACATGGACTGGGACCTATACCATTTGCTCCCCTGGTTCTCAGGCCTTCAGATTCAGACTGAATTACCGCACTGGCTTTTCTGGGTCTTCAGCTTGCAGATGGCAGACAGCAGACTGGGAGACTTCTCAGGCTCCATAATCTTAAGAGCTGATTCCTATAACGAATCTCCATTGTTATATTTTATTAGTTCTGTTTCTCTGGAGAACCCTGAGTAATACAACATGTCCATGAAGGCCTAGGCACTGTATTTTGTGTCAGGGTTGCACAGATGAATAAAGAGATGGGAAAATGCAGTGGTTAAAATTAGAGACATTGACATAGGACAGACCTGAGTTCAAATCCCTGGGTGACCTTGCATGACTATACCTCTCTTGGCCTCTGTTTCTTCTCCAAAATGGTGATAACTATAGGGCTATTGTGCAGAATTAAAGTGAGAATTTAAGCTGTAGAAAATTTGACAACAGGGACCAGACAGCACATGCTTAGTAAAAAGTAGCTGCAATAGTTTGTAGTGACCTATATTCTGTGTCTTATTGTAGCAAACAATATTTTGCCTTAGATTGAATTCACCAGAAGAAGATTCTGGGACAAAGATTCAAGTAAAAGGGATTATCAAAAAGTGAGGAAAGTGTGGCAGAGGTAGACCTAAAAGGGAAGGAGACCAAGTAAAGTCTCATAGGGGGAAACCTGGGCTCAGAGAACTAAGGTATTGATACCCCCATATTTGTCAGACCATTTAGGGTTGGGGTGGGGGCGAGGGCATGAGGGGCGTGTAGGGGAGACACATTTCCAGGCACTTCCAGTACTCCCTGCACCTGGTAAAGTGCCAGCAGCCGGCAGAGGCGAGCTGCGGGGAGTGACGGTACATGGGACTCAGCAAGCACCAAAATGGTGGAGTCGGAAAAGAAATATGCAGAACAGTCCCTGCCCCCAAGAGGCTGAGGCCTAGGAGGGAAGGACAGCCAGGAATGAATCAGTTCCACGCACAGCTGCACTCGGAACGTCGCGGCGACGCGGGGCAGGGATGGGGAGCGGCGCGTGGACAGGCGTCGCCGAAGAGAAATACGACTGGTTGGGGAAAGGAAGGCCATTCCAGGCAGGTGGAAACAGCACACACACTCAGAGCAGAGGCCGGTGATAGCCGAGGCACACGAAGGCGGGGCTGGTCAGGAGGTGACTGAACATTCCCTCCCCCTGAAGCCTCTGTGCCTGAGAGCTGCCTTGTGAGGCCAGGTCCGACTCCGCCGCATCCTGGCCGGTGCTCCAGCCTCGCAGGCTGCCCTTCCCGCTGAGTTCTCCTCCTGGGAGCCTTCCCTGACTATTAACAGCTCCCTTGACTCTCTTCGGAACTCATGGCGTTGACTGCAGAGGCTACTCTGGTGCTTCCTCATGCAATCATTTAGTTACATGCATCTTTTACTATGTGTCATTGTTATTTACCTTTGCATGTAAATCCTGTCTCTGGGCTTAATCTTCAGCTTCCTGAAAGTGGGAACTGTATGATTTTATTCTTTACATTCTCCCATGGCACCAGGCATTGATGGACATATTAAGGGTATACGATAATGAATGAATAAATGAATGAATGAATGAATGAATGGTGAACTACCACTTTGGGGCCTATTCTTGTGTTCTAAGATTATTTCTAAACTCTAAATTTCGGGCTTTTCCCCCCCAAACTGGTCACCTAGGTTTTGATGGAAGTTACCACGTAAACAAAATGAGACCTAGGAAGGAATTTTAAAGTTACAAACCTTCAATTTCTTTTATCCCTTCTTCAACCCCCACCCTGGCCAGCCACTCGGTTGACATTAGGCCACAGGGATCTCTGGGCTCCTGCCTTTTGAACTTTCCTGCTCAAATACTCCCTCAAAGACGGTTGAAAAACTATGTACCCCTCACACATTTTTAAGTCAACAGCTAACATTTTTAACCATAAATATTGCAAAGGGTATACTCTCCAGGGAATTGTAATTACATATCGAATGTCACATCACTCTTTTAAATGTAGCAAATGGAATATACCGTAGCACTTTCCTAACACCCTTTTAATAAGTGACCAAGCCCTTAAACCAGTTAGCAAATTTACTTCATTTTTTTACTTCCTTTTTCCATTCCACTTACCCTACAGTTTTATCTCAATAAAAAACTTTTTTCATTGTATCTTTTTTTTGTATTTTATTGTATTTTTGGAAAGTCTTTTATTGTATATCTCTGTAACAAAAATATGTACATAAATTTAAATTTATTTTCTGTGACCATAAGACTCTAAGTGTTCAAAAACAGTTATTCTTCAGTGGGTTTATAATAACAATCATTACAAGACACAATCGATCAAAACTTCAAATACTGACAATGATTAAAAAGAAAACTTTTATTAAAAAGGTATCTCTCAATGAGATGGAAAGGGCTATTTCTATTTCCCATTGACTTTCGTTTGATGGCTCCAGGAAGAGCACCCTGGTCGGGGTTTGGGTGGGCGAGAGAGCTCACCTTCATCTGCCCAGTGGGAGAAGGGTGGCTTATTGCTGGAGGCGGGCGTGGAGTAGGACACAGCTGTCAGGCAGACTCATTTTAGGAAGAGGCACATATATTAATAGAAACTGGTCCCCTTAAAACTTGGTCCTGCGCACACGCCCCTGGGAACATTTCCATGTTTTGCCAGGGGTGTGCACACTATAAATTAATGACTTAACTTGGCTTCTCATTCTTCAAAATAGGGGTCCCAGAATGTGAAAAACATGGGTCTAAACATCCTTATAACTCTAACAGTTACATTTCCAACCCCCTGTGGCTGAGCTCCACATCTTGATGCATATGGGCAAGCCAGGAGCTCAATTACTTCCAGGTCTCTGTAGGTGTGTGGCTGTGAGGAAGGCATCTGAATATTCAAAGATCTAATAATTGGCAAAGAAACAGCCTAACTTCAAAATTAGGAAAACATGATTTTTATTTTTCCATTTCATGGAAGAACCATCACGGTCTTCTGATAATTCCCAGCCGTTCGCCACCAGGAGGCAGCAGAGACCACAGGGCAGCCAGCTGGGGCCCCAGGAGTACAAGGTAGGGAAGAGAAGGTGGGAGGCAAGTAGAGGGGAGAGGACTGGAATGAGGAAGGAAATTAAGAAGTTAGGCTAAACCGGGACGAATTCAAGAGTAATCAGAAGGTAGAGATGGGCTTGGGTGCACTCTGCCTGGAGACCCAGATGCCTCTGGGAGATATGGTTATCTGTGCTCTCCCTGGGGGGGATCTAGGTCAGGCTCCTCCTGAGGCCCATGGTCCACCTCGGGGGCAGGTGGCCAGGGGTTTTCCGGAGGCTGGGGTCCTGCTGGCCAGGGATCGTCAGGCCGGGGAGGTTGAGGGGGATCAGTTCTAGGAGGCTCAGGAGGCCAGACTCCAGATTCAGGCAGGTCTCTCCAGGGACGAATGGGGCCTGGAGGTGGAGGGTCCTCAAAGAGAGGAGGTGCCCCAGGCCAGGGTTCACCAGGGATTGGGGGACCCTGAGGCAATGTTGGGGAGCCCTCCCCCTCTCTGGCATCTGTGGGTGGGGGAAGGGGGTGGTCTCCACTGCCTGAGATACCTATAGAGAAGGAAGGAGAAAGGTAAGAGGTGGTAAGGGCCAGATCCAGCCACCGCCCAGCTACAGACCCAGGAGGCACAGCCTGTCTGGGATCTGCCTGAGCTGATCCCACAAACAGACCTTAGAAGTAACTCTCAAAGAGCTCTCTACACAAGATCACTACCGAAGTGATCTTAAAATGACATAAAACCTGTCCTGAACGATTAACTTGAGCTTTAAATTGACAGACCACCCCAAATAAGGTCTATCCAACCCTGGTTGGGACGCCCTGCCGGCATGGCCCCTATGCTGATCTGCAGCCCCCAAATGGTCTACACCTTGGCCTCATGCGGCACCTGCCGGCATGGCCCCTATGCTGATCTGCAGCCCCCAAATGGTCTACACCTTGGCCTCATGCGGCACCCAGCCCCCATCTCTACAATGACCACCACTCTCAACATGGGTCTCAGCTCAGCACATCTGAATTCCACAGTGAGCTACACCCCAACCAGCAAAACATTTATTCAGAGCTACATGTGTCTTCCCGACCTCTTGTGAATTCCCAGAATCTCCTCTATCTCTATGCATCCAATTCATCCCATTCCTTCTTAGTGGTCACTCTCGTCTCATCCTGACCATCCCCATTACCCAAAATTGTACTCCTGACCTCTACTCCCAGCTCACCTCTGTCATACAGGCAAAGGACCAGGATCCCCAGTAGCTTCCAGTTGAGCATAATGGATGTCTCCTGGCCCCCAAAGTTAGGTGTGGCCTGAGTCTGGGTGCCTGGGAACCCCAAGAAGCTTTATAGGGGAGGAAGGAAAGGAGGAGGCCAATCTCTGGGGAGGGGCCAGCCCAGTGACACAAGGAATCCCATCAGAACTTAACTAGCCTAACCTGTTTGGAAGGCCATGTCTGATGTGTAACCTCTGAGGTTGGCGTCCCTTATTTTAGTCCCCCAGCTCAGGACGCGGCCAACCTGGCTCTGTCAATGACCTAGACTTTGGTCACCCCACCCTTGTCCTCATACACACCCTGCAGCAATCAATGCACACCTCCATAATCACATGAACTTCCGCTTTTCATTCCTTGAAGCCACTGGAAGCCAAGGAATGGGAGCAATCAGGCATGGGGGTAATTACAGGGCTGGGGGCAGGACACTTGGGAAGCAGGGGGAGTTGGTCTCTTTGAGCCCTCCCCCTTGGGGCTCAGAACTTCCACTGGCCTCTCCAGTATGTGCCTTCTTCAAGCATACAGGGGACCTCCCAAACAGTGACATCCGAGGAATTTCATCTAGGAATCACTTGGGGTGACTACAGGTAAGGAAATATGAGAACATCCTGATTCCTTCTCCCCACCTCAGAACTGGTTCCATCAGTCATGGCCAAGAGGCTCAGAAAGAGGCTGCCTCAGCTCCACAGTCATCCCAGCCTATCCCTCCTCCCTCTGGATTCTTCCTCCTGCCCCTCTGGCTCCCTCTCCTGGTCCTTGGCTCCAACTCTGTACTGTCCACCTTCTTCCTCCCTTCATCTTTTAGGTCTCAGTCTCAATCTTGTCTCTCTCAGGGATTCTGCTAGAACATTCCCTTAAAAAGGACTCCTCTGTCTGCAGGTCTAATGAACCTCTCAGAAGTAATGTCCAAAACAGAACTCACTTCCTCCCCAAGTCGTTCCCCACCTGGTCTCTCACCAGCAGTAAGGGACACCACTGTCCCTCTGTGGCTCACCTAGAAGCAGCCAAACCAGTCCACGCCCCATACTGGAGCACCATCTCTCCCAGCCTCCCCCATACCCCCTTAATCGGTCTCTTCATCCAGCCCCACACCAACATCCAGTCCTCCATAGCCAGCCAACATGTCTCTTAAAAATGCAAATCGAATTGTGTGGCTACTTCCCTGTTTGAAAAGTACTCTGAGAGCTTTCTACTGACTCAGAATAAGTCCTGTCTTGCCATCGCACACCACTCCCCAGCACCTGCCCTCACTCCCCCTCCTGGCCTCTGCCCTTGCCCACCCCTGCAAGGAACACCTCTTCCAGTGGTTGCACAGCTTGCTCCACTCTACTTAGGTCTCAGCACAATCACCCCTCCTCAGAGAGGCCTTTCCTGTCCCCTCATCTGATGATGCCATGGCCCAAAGAGTCAGTTTCTATCACACCGTTCTTGTTTACTCTCTTCATGGCACATGTTTGAAATGCTCGTTTGTTCATTCTAGTACTTGTCCAACGTCTTAGTCTCCCACTAGAATGTAAGCACCTAGTAGCAAGGACCTGCCCGTCAAGCCCCCACTGTGGCCCTGGATCTAGGACACTGCCTGGCTCTGAGATTCCTTTTGAATGAGTGAATGTTTTATCTTCCTCACTCCCGGCATTAATCATTTTCCAAAAGAGTTTTAAAACAGAAGTAGAGAATAAAGAAAACCTGGAGCTTCTCAAAAAACTCCCCCAAGCAGCCTAGGAAAGGGGTTTTGACAAAAATACCATCTAGAGAAAGAGCTGTGTGTGGGACTGCTCGCATTTCCTGGAGAGGCGGCTGCAAGGAAAAGTCCCTTGTATTCCCAGAGACAACATGTTTAAACAATAGCTCCTACTGTCACCATCTTTATTAAACCACAGAATTCACAGACATCTTGGTGGATAGTGTCTCCCAGGGCACGTGGATGAGGAAGAGGGCTGGGCTGGTATCCCCAAACCCCACCCCACTTCTCCACAATCTTCCTGGCCCTCCTGGGTCCCCCTTGAGCTCCCGGCTGCTCCAAGCTCCCGGCTGCTCCAAGCTCCCAGCTGCTCAATGGCAGGTGGGAGCAGGAGAGTTTGGATTGTCTCCTTGAGAAATAGCTTCCTCTTTGGAAATGGCCTCACTCAGACCCTGCAGGTCATCGAGCAGGACAGAGAGGGATCCTGGGAAAAAAGACCCCAATGGATAGGAGCCAGACAAGAGAAGGCTGTCCTGCAGAGGAACAGGGCTGTCATAGGATGGGAGGGTTATGAGGGAGGAGGTTCTCTGGTGCAAGGCTGGCATGGATAAAAGAGGCTGAGGGCCTCCAAGGGTCACAGAGAACAATGCTCATGCACTCAAGAGTGTCTGGGACAGAGGTTCCTGAAGCCCACACCCCACCCTTCTTCTGCTCCTTCCTACTCAGACCATTACCTTTTATGGACTCCCTGGAGAGTGCTGCTGCTGGAGGTAAAGGTGCTGAAGACCCTGAAGGCCTGGGGCTGGACTCAACAGATTTCCCCTTATCCAGGAGGGAAGGAAGAACTGCCAACAGTCGCTGCTGCTTGTAACGGAAGAGGAGACCCTCCTGCTGCAAGGTGGCCTGGGAAGGAGAGGGTTAAACGCCACCTAGCCCAGGCAGAGCCTCCCACTCCTCCTTCCACACCTCTACTCCCCCATCAGCCCAAAGGCCCTTCTCTGCCTTCCCCTACAAGCATGAGGTTCTTGTCCCTCTCTAGCTCCTGCAGGCGCTGGGTCAGCCGCAACCCCTCTTCCTTCTGGGCCTCATCCTGTAGGCGCCTTAGCTCCTGGTTCCGCTCCTTTTCCCGGGTGGCTTTGCGCTGGATCTGGTGCAGGGAGACCACTGTGGAGAAGCCAGGACAGAGGGGACAGGTGTGGAGCAGCCCAGAGGCAGCAAGGCACTATGAAAACAGGGTTGGAATGATGGGCAAGAACGCTGGGTCCCCAGCTCTGTGACTCAGGGAAGCCACTTATACTCTGTGACTCTGTCTCTTCTGTACCATGGGAGAGATGGCTGATATTCTAGGAGCCTATGAATCTGTGCATCCAAAATACGTTCCCCACACCCAAACCTTCCTGGAGTCTCTTAGGGAAAATCTGGATACAGACTGGATGGATACTCTATTGTGTACAATTAATGTCCATTTTCTTAAAGTGTGACAATAGTATTGACATTATACAGGAAACTTTCCTCTTTATAGGAGATGCAGATCAACAATCATGTTTGTAATTTAAATAATTCTCCCAAAATGCATGTATCAGTGTGTGTGTATACAGAAATAGACAGCAAACATGGCAAAAGGTTAATAAGTGCTTCACTGAGTTTGAGAAGACATGAGTATCCATCGTATGATTCTTTTAACTTGTCTAGGTGTTTAAAATTTTTCCTAGTAAAAAGATGGGAATAATCATTGGTGGGAGACGTCAGATGTTGGTTGCCTTTGTGGAGGGAGTGACTGGGAAAGGCTCAGCGGGCTCTTGGGCTGGTCACTTTAATATAGGGAAGAGGCATGAGAACTAAATATTAAATCAAGTTAGTTGTATTCAGAGCCTGCAATGTGCTGCCAGACCATGGGAATCTTACAGAACAAAGAAAGATTCCTATTGGGATTGCTAACAAACCATTTACCCAGACCATGAAAGGAAAACAAAGTCTTTAAGAAAGTCGTATCCTACACAAACCCAACCATTCATTCCCAAAGGCCTGATCATAGGGAACCTATAGAACAAATTGCTAGCTTGCCTTTAACTTTGCATACCTACACCTTTAACATTGCATACCCATACCTTTCAACGCTGCATACCCATATCACGAAAGAAAAACAGGTAAACAAAGTCTTTAAATTGTAATTCATAGAAACTAAGAATGACAAATAAATTGAACTCCCCAAACACTTGGGGTCTCTCTCATTCTCTGTCCCTCTCATTGTCTCTGAGAGGCGACCACGCTCTATGAAACGTTATTCCTTCTTTAATAAACTTTCCTTTCGTCTCTAACTCTGATGAGTGCTTGAATTCTTTCCTGCACGCAGTCAATATATAAGTCAGTACAGGACTTGAATCCCCTCTTGGGGGGGATCAGTCCCGTCCTGCATCACCTTGATCTGGGTGTTGGCTACATGGGTATGTTCACTACCTGAGAATTCAACTGTGCCATTCCCTGATAATTTCATTACCTGCATACTTCAAAGAAAGCTTTACAAAAAGTTTTCAAAATAATCTTATGTCTCCACACTTTCTCCTCCCTAGAAGCCCACGTCTACCCCCGGCAAACCTCACCGGCCTTGGCGTGCTCCCTCCGAGCCTCATTTAGTCTCTTTTCTGTTTCCAAGAGCTGTTCACGCAGCCGGGTTTCCACTTCGGCCACCTTCTCTTGCAGAGCTGGAGTGAAGGTACAGATGGGGTGTGTTGGGGAGCCTTGGTTTGTGGTCCCTCCCCACCCTCCACAGGTATGCTGCACACCTTGCCCATAGATCTCCTGCTGCTGGGTCAGCTCCTGCCGCAGACTGGCAGCCTCCTCTGTGCTCTCCTGCTGACCCTGGCGAGCCGCTTCCAGCTGCAGCCCCACACTGGCCAGGGACTCCTGGGTTCGCTGTAGCTCCTGCTCCAGCTGCTGGGTGACCTCACTCAGCTGTTGCCGCTCCGCCTCCCCTAGGAAGGGGTAGTGCTCACGCGGGCCTCTCCATGCTCTAGACTCCAGCTCTTCCCTCTTCTTGGCTATCTCAATGCACCTGACTCTGGCCCCTGCACCAGCTCAGTGACCCCAGGACCAGGTGTACCTTGTTCCCGGGCGCGGCCCACCTCCTGCTGGATGAGGCGGGCACTCAGCTGCAATTCTGCATCCAGGCGATTCCGTTCTTCCCGCAGCTGCTCCAACTCAAGGTTCACATCCATGGTTGGTGGGGGTGGGGGGCAGCTGAGACAGGGAAGAGAAATAGAGTCAGGGAAATTCCCCAGCTGCCTGTCCCCCAAGCCCCATCCCGCCTCAGTCCTACTGTTTTGGGTCCCAGCAGCCCCACCACCATCCCTGTGCCCCAAACTTCACCTCTCCTGGCGCAGCTGAGCAAGGGTCAGTTTTCGAGCCATCAGACCTGGGTGGGAAAAGGCAGAGAGGAAAGGATTGACGAGTGTGGGTTGGAAGAAAGGGGAGATGGGGTAGTAAAAGAAAAAGAGATGCATGAACTGGTGAGAAGGCGGGAGGAGGGATACAGGATGAGAGAGCTTGCAGGGCAGGGGCAGGGCACATCTGACAGTCGCACTACCCACCCCGAATGGTGTGGACCTTGCGGACGGCATAGCTAGCTCGGCTGCTGAGGCTGGGCAGCCGGGCTGCAGCCCGCTCCACCTCAGCCATGGTGCTCTGGAGCCAGGTCTGAAAGCTGGAGAAGGTACAAGGTCAATGACCCTTCAACCCCACCTCATTCCCAAAAGGACTTGATGTGCCTTTAAGGACAACTCCCTCTATCCTGTACTGCTGTGAACATGGGGAAAACAGGCAAGGCAAATCAGAGCTGGGAAAAGAGAAGCTGAAGCCAAGGATAGGCACCCCAACTCTATGCTCTGCCAGTTGTGCCTGGGCTCCTAGGCCAATAAAAAAAGAAAACCTGAGGGCTTAAGCCCTTTAGTGATTGCCAGATAAAATGACCCAGTTGCTCTTAAGAAAAGCACAGCTATTCCTGGTCCCAAAACCTACGGTAAGCTTCTCATCTGGGCCCTGGCACTCAGTGTCTTCAATAACAGCCCTGCAGTAGAAACAATAATGAGGTTCGTGGGGCCATACCTTATCTGGACCCAGATGCCATAAAGCAGTAAAGGGTTGAGTAAAAACGATTCTACGGGGGCTAAAACGAGTGTCCATAGGCTGGCTAATCTCTAGCTGATTTAGACTTTTCCACCTGTAGGCCCCTGGATGCCTCTCCAGGTTTTGAGAATCTGGCACATGTGCAATGTTCAGGGTGTGTGAACTCATGAGCATTTTTCTAAGGAACAAAGCCCATAGCTTCCATCAGTTTTCTAAAGGGCCCTTACCCAAAGATGGCATTAAATAACTGTGTATTTTTTCAAGCAAGCTTCGAAGCTTTTTTCTCACAACCTGTTTTTTGATTGCTATTATGCATCAGAGATCAAAGTTATCCCTTCTGACAATGAAGGCCAGGTGCATGTGCTTTATCGGCTGGCTGTGCCCCAAACAGGACCAATGTGGTTCACAAAAGCTGAGAAGGCTGAACAGGCCCCCGGGGGAGGGCCGAGGCAGCATCTAGGGGCCAGGCTCGAACTTCCCTGGGGAGTCCAAGTCTGTACGAAACAAGCAGATGACAAAGGCTGGAGGTTGCGTCCCAGCAGCAAGGCAGAGACCGCTTTTACCTGAAAATTATTTGGATGGTTGCTTCCAACACCTTCTGTGGCTCTTATTAAAGTCATTTTCTGATAAGGTCTCCAAGCCATCTAGAGACTAACAAACCTGGCAATAGATCAAGCTTGCGTTGTCTCATGCCTTGTGGACTTTTTGGCAATAATTCATTAGCAAGAACCATTTCAGTGAGGTCCTGTGACCAACGTAAAACCCTCTCCACAGCTATCCTTCTGTTCTCTTGGAGGTAGGGTCATGTGCAATGGATTGAAGTTCGGCAGTGGTTATCATAACCAGCCTCTCTAATTCCACATGTGTTTGCAATCTTTCATCATTTTTTAAAGTTAAATTAGTCCCCAAGGTACAAATCCAACAGAAGAAGATGGGCAAGAATCTGTCCTGTGTCACAATTTTGTTAACCCCCAAATTGTTATCTGATCCATCAAGAAGAACCTCGTGTAATAGTAAACATTTTATAGAGAGCAGGTGACAAGCCCAGCACTGTGCTAAAAGCTCTTCATAGACCAGGTACCCCAATGTCCAAGGCTGAGGAGGGATGATTCCCAACACAAAGAAGCTTGTGTTTCTCTTTACAGGTCTTTCTAAAGGTTATATAAGGAGTTGGGAAGGAAACACCTAGGAAGATAGTATGAGAAACACAGGCTTGCAATTGATTAAGAAAGAAACTCTTATGTTTTAGATGAAATATCTGTAAGCCAGTAAAGTGTACAGTTTTAAAATAGACGATTTTTTTTCTGACTAACCAGGCATGTCTGTAAAATTTTAAAGAGAGAAAGAAAAGACCAAGTATCTCCACTCCCCTTCTTCGAACAACTGAAGGTGGGGATATTCCCAGATGCTCTATTTAGCTCAAGCTGTTACTGGACCAAACCATGGCAGTAAGCACTGCCTCACCTTCAGCCAAACCTCCAGCCAAACATGCAGTGGGAATCATAACAAGTGGCCCCGGTGTGACCTGGAGGGAGGTGCCCCAGGAAAAACAAACACAGGAACTCTTACAGTGCTAAATGCCTCTAGTTCTGCATCCTCCAGTGGCCAGCTTTCCAGCCCCTCTTGCCCGAGGCTCTTAAACTCCAAGGTGTCTAGGAGGCTGAGGAAGCAGAAATACTATTCCACCCCACCCTCATCCAGATACCTGCTGACAGCATTGGCCACAAGCTTCAGCTGCTCCTCAGCCATGGCTGTCTGCTGCTGCCGCCGGCGCCCACCCTCCTGGGCACGGCTCAGCTCCAACTGCAGGGCCTGGAAGGATGCCATAAAGAAAAAAGTTCCTTCCCTGGGGCCCTGACCCACAGACCTGGGGTTTCTCAGTCTTCCCTTAACCTCTGCCTGTCTCAGACACTGACCTTGGCGCCCATCCGCTCCACCTCTACCTCTGCGGCTTTGTCCTCCAGGGAGCGCTGCAGGATAGCCTGCTCCTGGCTCTGGGTGGCAGTTCTTTCCTGGAGCTCTGCCACCTGGGAGAAGAGAGGAGGCAGGGCAGTGCACTAAAGTTGTACGGGGCGCACTGGGAATGAAGGGGCAGATGCAGAGGTCTCTAAAGAACACCAGGCAGGGAAACAAGCAGCTTGGGTTCCTGAAAATGAAGCCCAAGGTTTCCTTCCAGAAGCCTGCTCGATGTGCCCAGACCCTGAGGAAACTCCCTGTGACCCACACAAGGCCCTGGACATGCCACCTCCTCAGAAAGGCCGTCCCTGACCATCCTAAGGCTGATCCCCCGCCAGTCTTTCTCAGTCACATGATCATCTAGTCCACCTTTTTCTTCACAGCACACATGATTACCTGACATTATCTAATTGTCTGATTGCCTGTTGTGGGTCTATCTGCTCCAGAACCTAAGCTCCTGAGAGCAGGTACTTGTCCTTGTTCAGGGCTGTGTTCCCAGCATGTGGTAGCCATTCAGTAATATTTGTTGAATGCAATCCCTTACGTAAGGAGCAAGTTGGGGGAAAGAATATGGCAAGAGGGACAAATGACCTGTCCCTTCAGCTGCTCCACACATGCTCTGTGCTCTAGCTCCTGGGCCTTTAACTGCACCATGAGGGCAAACACCTTCTCCCGCCAGCATTTCAGCAGGGACTGGCACTTCCTGGTGAACTCAGGCTCCAGGGAATCTGAAGGTTGAACCTGCAGAGAGGAGGATGACAGTGTGGGCTTCTGGGGGACAGAGGAAGGGGGTAGCATCTTGGTTTTTCTCTGTCCTGCCCAAGCAACAGGAGACACAACAAAAAGAGGTGTTGCAGGGGGGTGGAGGCGGGGAAATCTCAGCAGGGTCTGGCAGCATGCCAACCCCTCCACCCACAGGGGCCTACCTTCCTGGCCAGCTCCTCCTCCTGCATGGAGAGGATGTGTGTGAGGCTCTGCACGCGCACCTGCAGCAGCTCTGCTGTCGTGTGCAAGCCGTCCCGGTCCTCCTGCAAGTGCTGCCAGGGGGAAAGGGAGGGAGAGTGGCTTGTCTGAACCCTCAACAGCACTGCCTTCTCTACTGGGGACTGTGCTCTTCTCCAGGGGGCTCTTCTCTCCCAGGACCTGAGCCTTGAGCCCTCCCACCCCACCTCCAACTCCCATAAAGATGTACCCTGCACTTTCTCACCTGCACAGTTTCTAGAAGCTCCTGTTGCTCCAACTCCCACGTCTGGCTATGGACCTCGGGAGGTACTTGTTCCCCCACATATCTCTTTAGATTCTCAGCCAAGGTCACCTGAACCTCTAACTCTTCTTGGGTTTTGCTAGGTTTAGGGTGGGAATAGGGTAGCCATTAGCAGGGCAATCCAGAGATCCACCCCACCCACCAACTGCTGGGCTCCCCATGGGCCCCCCACTCCCCACGTACCTCAGCTGCTTCTGCAGCAACTCAACCTCCCTCTGGGCCACAGCCAGCTCTTTGGCTTCCCCTGCCCTCCTGGTTTCCAGACTATTCAGAGACTTCTCCAAACCCTCAGCTTTATTGGACAAACTGGAAAGAGCCTCCTGGTGAGCCTGTGTCAAGGAGGAGAGCTGCAGAGAGAGACAGGGCTCAGCAGGGGCCGGGTCACTCCCACATCTGGGCTTTCCAAATCTCACTGCTTTGCCCTTGTCTCCTCCCACTTTCTGGGACTTTAGACAACCCAACTGTGAATGGCAAATGGAGACAGTCCCTGGGGCCTTACTCCCCCATCACTCTCCAATTCATCAACAGTTCCGGTCAGATCTCCCCGCAAATCTTATCTTCACTTCTCTTCACCTCCACAATCACCAACCTGAGGTAAGCTACCCTCATATCTGGCCTGGACAACAGCAACTATTTTCTGACCAGTCTTTAAAAACCTGCAGTGGAATTCTCAGCAGAACCCAGCTTCTTCCCTCAGCTTGTGAAGCCTGCTGTACCTTGGCTTCTGCCCCCTTCTCTGAGCCCATCTCCTATTGCTCTCCCAATTCCCCAGCTCCTCAGATTCAGGTAGGAGGCAGGGGAAGGGGCGGGGTGGATACAGGTCACCTCCTCAGGAAGGCCTCCCTGGACCCTCCAATCCTTACCCACCATGCTCTGTCCTTCCAGCACTGATTATTATCTGAGATGATCTTACTGTCTGCACATCTCATTTGAAAGGAAGCTCCAGAAAGGTGGGAATCTTGTCTTTTTCTCACTGTACCTCGACAGTGATAACGGTGTCAGGGACTCTGAAGGAGTCATGGAATAGATGGTGATGGAGAGAAATCACTGCCCTCATTTCTGGTCTGCCCTTTTTGGCCCTATTTCTATACCATAGTCAGAGTGATCTTTTTGGACATATATCACAAAACTGGTCTTTTGAGACATAAAATGCCAATCTCATCATGTCATTTTCCTGTTTAAAACCTTTGACTAGTTGCTCGTTGCTCTTAAGATGAAGTTCTGAATGGGCCCTGAGGCCTTGCCGCACCACCATCCAGAGCCCCCTCTCATCTCCTACACTCAAGCCCCTCCGGCCTCCTCCTGTCGCACCTGCTGCCCGGTGTCACACCAACTCCTATTGCCTCCTCACCAGCCAACCTCTATTCAGCACAAATGTCTATTTATCTTTAAGAATCTTTCATGAATCTTAAGGCCATTTATATTTTTCTTTGAACGATCTCTTTTGTCCATTTTCTGACTGGATTGTCGTCTTTCCCTTATCAATTTCCAGACACACATTATATACTAGGGATATTAGCCTCCTCCTGTGATACAAGCTGCAAATATTTTTCCTTAGTTTATCATCTGTCCTTTAATTTTACTTTTACTTTGTCATTCCTAAGTTTAGTATTATAAAGTCAATGTACCAATCTTTTCTTTAATGGCTCTGGATTTTGATTCATATGTAAAGATCTTCCCCATTCCAAGGTTACAAATGAATTCACTCAGGTTTTCTTCCAATATCTTTATGGTACCTTTTCTTAACATGTTGACTGATTAGGGTGGCCTTCCTTAACACCCCTACCAGGTTAGGGCTCCCTTATCCTTCATGGCACTTCTCCCAATTGCAACTAACTAATTAAGATTAAATTAAGCATAAACGTGTGTGTCCCCCAAAAAGGTTATCAGCTTCACTCACAAGGGCCAGGAACTCAGGCTGATGTGCTCACCCTTGTCTCAGGGATGGCAGACTGATAAATGCTTACCGACTGAACAATCTCCCCTTCCCAGTCCATCTTAGGACCCCATTCCTACCATCCTCCTGTCACCCCCCACCCCCAGCGCTCCCAGATGAATTGGGTACCTGAACTAAAGTAGGAAGACAAACTACTTCCTACTGGAAAGGAGAAAAGGGCTTCAGGTGGTAGGTGGTCACCCGAATCCTGGGAATGACTGCAATCTGAATAAGACCAAAACACCCAAGGTCTCCCTCTTTCCAGGTCATCTGTTTTTTCACCTTCACCAAACATCTTCTCATCACTCCGCTGCTCATGGGGCCTTTTCTTCGATACCTGCTCTCTGCTTCACCCACTGTGAAGCTAAGCCCTTCCCATGCCCCGATTCACCTGCTCCTGGTGCAGTCTCTGAACCTCCTCCAGCTCCCGCTGGCTCCCCTCTTCCAAGTTCTTCCGGACAACCTCGGCCCCGGCCAAGGCGGCACGCAGGCCCTCAGCCTCAGTTCGGCCGGCCTTCTCCGCCCGTGCCAGGGCCTCCAGCTCCATGGCCTGGGCCTCCAGCCTCATCTTCTGCTGCAGCGAGGTCTCCCTCAGGGCCCGGACCTCCTCCTCAAGCCGCCGCAGCTCTTGCAGCTGCCGAGAGATCAACTCAGCCTGCTGGCTCAGGGCCTGTGACCCCTGCAGCTCCATGGACCTTCAAAGACAGGTTAGCAAAGGGGGGGCTTGTCTCTGGGGCTGGGATGGTGACCATGGGCATATGTGCAGACAGAAGAGATCCCTCTGCTCCCAGGTAGGGAGATGGGGAGACAAAGTTGGACCATGAGATCTCTGCATTTCCATCACCATCATCATTCATTGAGGCCCTACTAAGCCTATTGGGTCCAGTGTCTGGGCTCATGGGACCTAAAAGCTAGCTGAGATCATGGGAGGGACATGGTTGTCTAGAGAGAGCTACATGTATAGGTAGATGTCTTAAACATCAAATGCGCACATCATAAGGCCACACATTGAATTGAAGAGGTTGGAAGTACATGCAGAGACTTCTGAATTCTGATTCAAGGGCAAGGAAAAGTTTGAGGGAGATATAGAGAAAGAGAGCTCATGGCTTCCATTATCAATATGGCGAGGCCAGGTGTTGGTTAAAAGCATTTATTGAGTGTTAGGTATACTGTATGAGTAGTGAGAGGGCAGCACATCAATAAATTACATAGTCCTGACCTTTAGAGAACAGTCTATTGGCATCAAAATAAGTTTAAAGCAGCTTATAACAGTTGTTGGCACAGCTCCCTCACTGAGGCCTAGAACCACAGAATTTTTTTAAAGCAGTGAACTGTAGCCTAGAGAAATTAAGTGACTGGCGAAAGGACCCTTAGCAGGTAGCCTAACTAAGAAGAGAATCTCCATCTCCTCACACCCACTCCAGTGCTCCTCCTTCGTCATCATGCTCCTTCCTCTTTGATGGGGTGCAAGGTAGATCCATTTCCAATCCCACTTGAGAGCACAATGGCAAAATGACAATACAGAACATTTGGGAAGACACACGAGACATTAAGAATAAAAGTTTTTACAGACAACACATCAACAAATAGCACAGCCAGCTCCAACAGCATGTACTCTGTCAGAACGAATCCAGACAAGCATAGTACACAGTCCTAGTCTGAATTTCTTCATCTTGCCTTAATACCATGCTTATTATGATCAGCTGTTGGTCAATCTGTCTCTTCCCTTAGGATTTTAAACTCCTTGATATCAGGATCTCTCCAATTCATTTTTGTTATCTCTATCCCTAGTGTCTAGCACACTGCCTTATTATTATTTGTGCATTGTATGCACCAATAATTGTTCATGGAAAAATGAACAAATTATGGAACTAAGGTCTGAAATAGGGCAAGGAACCTATTTCAGTAAAGAGGTCACTGACAAGCAAGCCTGAGAAAACAGTGACAGTGAACGCCTACCTGCCTCTCCACCCTGGCTCCTGTCCGTTGCCAGAAAGATCCTGTTCCCACATGATCGCTTGAGATCTCTGGTTGTCTGGCCGCCTCTCTGAGACATCTTGATGGGCCAGGGTTTGGACCAGAGGAATGTCTGAGACCCAGGTGGGAGCCATTCTTGGCACGGTTGGAAGGGGCCGAGCTTGGAAGTGGGATGGAGGAATGAGCCCAGAGGCACCTGAGGAATCGCAAGTACAAAAATGGTCAGTTTCTCAGGGAGAGACAATCACCAGTCCCTGTGCCTGGTCCCACTGACCTGAAGGTCGAAACATCTCCACATTATTTGAAGTCTCTAGATTCTGTGTCCAGCCATCTATGTTCCCCTGGACAATAGGAGAAACAAGGGCACTCCAATTCAATTTTCAAGCCACTTTCCAAAGAGAAAGCCCCTAAAATAACAAAGTCATAATCCTTAAATAACAGCCAGGTCCACCGGACCCTAAGTTCTTTTCCTACTTCCTAAAAGAAGTAGGAATATCCGAACATCACTTGTTTGACCCAACCTGGTTCCTGATTGAACTACGGCAAATAACCATGAGATGGTGAGAATTTGAGAAGGCTGAGAGGGAGCTCTTAGGCTTTACTCAAACTTTTAGGGTCTGGACAGTGCCTTTACCGTCCTCTTTAAGTTCCTACAGTCTCTGTCATTCCAGGTCGGAGGTGAGAAAAGAGATGTGCAGTGCAGGGGCGGGGAGCCCAATCTCCAGAGTTCTCTCCATGGCTCAGCAAGGCCTTGGGGAAGCCCATCCAGACGCCACCAAGACAGGACTCCCGGGTCCTTCCCTGTTAAAGTGTTGGCCCAAGGACTGGCCCCTGATGAATGCGGCCACATGTAGGGCAGGATGCCTCCTCAAGGCCCTTGGGAATCCAGGCAGCCTAGATCCCTTGACAGAAAAGCCAGCTTCCTGACATCTCACCCAAACCCTTCCAGCAACTTTCTCTCAGTTTCTCTACTATCCCCTTAGCTTCCATTCCTGTTACCCACATTCCTCTCCACCAGAGTCCCAGAGAATAGAGAGGACTCTTCAAGGTCTCCCACCCAAATTCATGTACTTTTCCTGCAATCTGGGATTCCTATCCCCCTCCCTCCCTATATCCTAATCTGCTTATATACTGAAGGGATTACTCTGCTCCCTCACTCTCACTCTCAACAGCCTCCCCTGATCCTCCCCTCCCCCGACACCAGAGCGTCCTCACCCTGCTAGACCCTGAGCTCTGGGCTGTTCGACCACCCTCATCTGCTACTCCTTTTTTACAAGGTCCCTGAACCCCTCTTCCTATGAACCCTGAACCACCCTCGAACCCTCTAAACCCTTTCCCGCCCCCAACCGACTCTTCCCGAATATCCCCTCACCTTGCGCGAGAACCCCCTTTGCCCTTAGGCCACACCCCCTACACCTCGCTCCCGGGCCGGCCTACGCCCCTGACCACGCCTGCGCAGAGCGGGCCCATTGGCGGGTCACTCTAAAACTGGGTTTCACCCAGGAAAAAGGCGGGGAAGAGGTGCACGCAGGCGCAGTAGTGTCTAAAGCCAGTCTCAATTACGGAGTCGGGGCAACTCCGCGCCCTGGCGGCTCCTCCCAACTCCGGGAACCCGGGAAAACTTGTGGACTAATCAGAAAAAGTGGTAGG
This sequence comes from Pteropus medius, assembly GCF_902729225.1. Taxonomy (NCBI): domain Eukaryota; kingdom Metazoa; phylum Chordata; class Mammalia; order Chiroptera; family Pteropodidae; genus Pteropus; species Pteropus medius. The sequence goes on from NW_024353788.1 coordinate 880,682, forward strand.
CGGGACATCTGGGGTCCTGACAGCGCCCTGCCCAACGGAAAGGAAAAGGACACAAGGAGCTGGCCAATCAGGAACGGTACGGAGGGGTTTGGGCTCTCTGGCGCGAAATTCAGCCCTCGGCATTCCGGGGGCGGGGTCGGCGCTCTACGTGCGCGGAGGCCGCGCCTCTCCTGGTCCGACTTCTTAGCTGTCAAATAACCACGGGAGCATCAGGCCAGGCCCATCCCGAGGGGTCCCGGGACGCCGCACAGGCTGGCACTACCGCGAGAGGAGACCACTCCGAGACTGCACCGCGCGGTAGATCTGAAACTGGGCTGGGGCGGGGAGGGAAAAGGCTAGGTTTGCAGGATCTAGGGGAGGTCTTTTTTTCTGGTTTTATCCCCCCCGGAGAAGCTGGAATTTAGATCTGCTTTGTTGGAGAACTCAGGGGGGCCTGTTTGCACTGCCTTTTTGGAGGGTGACAGTGGAGTCACTTCCCACTGGGGTTCAAGCTAACTACGAGCGAGAGACTGGCCAGAAGAGCAAGGCGCGGAAGAGCAGGAGGTCTGCCTACTCTATGTGGATAAGCAGGTCTGACAGGAAGAAGCTTCTTTTTTTCCAAATTATATTGAGGTGTGACAAGTTAGTATTGCACAAAAGTAAGACCCCCCCCCAATACACACAGCTACAGTTTGCACTTCTCCAGAAGCTGCCTAATGTATATTGCCTTGCACATACTGAAGGATCCCTGAGTATTTTGCAGGCTGAGGATCCATTTCATCTAAGATTCCATAGGCCATGTTCGTTTTTGCACTGTACTGTGATCTTCCCAGAATTTTTCAGTTCAAAGCTGCTTGATGGCCAGTTTTGCCTCGCATGCCTAGGATCCTTGCACTCTGAATTTACACGGCTCAGGAAGTGTGCTCGAAGTCAAAATTGCACAAAGCATAGCTCAAGTTTGCATCAGACGAAAAGAGAACTTAAGCCACGGTGCTTGGCTCAGGAGTGGGAAAGGTGATGGATTCCTGAAGTGGAAGAGGTGGTGCAGAGGGGTCAGTGCCCATGCTGCCCTGCTCTCAGCTGCTGTGCACAGGATGCAGCAGGGGCGGTGACCTCTACACAGTCCATCTCCCAAGCGGGGCTGGCTATATCTATCCTTGGGCCTCATGGCTGACCTATGTGATGTGGCCCCGCGGCCCCAACAGGAGCCTGGCCTAATCTCTGGAGTCCACGCAGAGCTTCACCTTGAGCTCCGGGGTGATGACTGGAGGGTAAGCCTGGAGGACCATAGCAACCAAGGTGAGCAGTGGACAGTTCTAGGTTGGAATGATTAAGGGGCTCCTCAGGAACCCTGCCTGCCCCACAAACTATCAGATTAGATGGACGGTTGTACTCCAGACCTCTTGTCTTCCCACCCAAAGTTTGCAGTTTCAGAAGCTCTCTGCAGGGCTGACTCTTAATGGTCCTGGTTTAGCTCATATGGGGATGGGATGTAGATCCAGGGCCTGGGGCATCATCAGGGAAATATCACAGTGATGTTCTGGGGCCATTTAGGAGCCAAGCTCAGATTCATCTCAGTTTCCAGATTTGCTGAGGTACTTTGTTCCTGTCTTAGGGCATTTAGGATGTTGAATTATGTTTCAGTGATATGGGCATGTGTCTTACTCCCTGAGTTGGAGGTCACAGCCAGCCTCAGAAGGCCTGGGCTCACATCTGAGTTTTGCCACTGGCACCAGGTGAAACCTCAGGCCTGTCAGTTCACTTTTTCTGGGACTTAGTAAAATGGGAGACTTTGTAAGGTCTGTTTGGAGAGTGTTGTGAGGATTAAATAACTATAGTAGCCAATATTCCTTTAATGCTGACTACTGAACCAGGCGCTGTTTTAAATGCATTGAATGTAAATGAGCATTAACATCCCCATTTTAGACAAGGAAAATGAGGCACAAAGAGGTTAACTTTGTCATTCTCTGTTATCTGTCTGGTGCTCCACCATCAACAGGTACTTTGGTCAATAATGTTCGACTCCCAAGGGGTCACAGGCTGGAGTTGAGTGATGATGACCTTCTGACCTTTGGCCCTGAAGGGCCCCCAGGAAGCAGCCCCTCAGAGTTTTACTTCATGTTTCAGCAAGTCCATGTCAAACCTCAAGATTTTGCTGCCATTACCATCCCACGGTCTAGGGGAGAAGAGGGAACCAGGGCTGGTTTCTGGCCCATGCTGCCCCCCAAGGGGGCTCCACAGCGCCCCCTCAGCACCCTGTCCCCTGCTCCAAAAGCCACGTTGATCCTCAACTCCATTGGCAGCCTCAGCAAGCTCCAGCCTCAGCCTCTCACCTTCTCCCGGACTAGGGGTGGGCCACAGAGCCTGCCTGCTCCCACTCCCCCTGAGGAGGTGGACACCACGCCTTCTGCCCCACCCCCAAGAAATAGGAGGAAATCGGCTCACCGAGTGTTGGCAGAATTGGATGATGAGAGAGAGGCTCCTGAGAGCTCACCAGTCCAGAGAGAGCCCAGGAAGAAACTCCGTGTAGAGAAAACCCCACTGACACCTAGTGGGTAAGTGGAGAGATCCTTGTCTCAACATTTCACTGCTTTTTGATTCCTTTTTAGAGCCTTGGGTTGGGAGGTGGCCCTCTACTCAGGGGTTGGAGAGGAGAGGTGGACAGAGCACAGATATTGGAATGGCAAGACCTGGGTTAACTCTATTAACCAGGTTTACCATTAGTTTAGTGAGTATCTAGGTCCTCCATGTTGTCATCCAGGGGAGTTCTAGCCTTCTCTTACAGGTTTCCAGTGACCCTGGTTTTTGTGTCGCTTTCTTCAGAAACCATCATGGGCATCCTCTGAAGTACACAGTGAGCAACCCCCGTGCAGTTGGGGGCAGGGAGCCCTGTGCAGCCTCTTGTTGCTGCCTTCCCCAAGAAGAGACAGCGTGATGGTTGTAACGTCTGGTTCCATGTGGCCTGTGTTGTCTGCAGCATCCAGGCTGCTAGGGAGGCTGACTTCCAGTGTGCAAGGTGTCATGTGGGCATCCAGACCTAAGGCCCTCCACCAAGGGATGAGTGGCACCTCCAAGCTATGAGTGGACACAGTGGAATGCCAGTGAGCCCTAAGAAATAACCCCCTTGCCTGCTCAGGAGGGAATGACTACAGTCCATTGCTATGGATTCAGGTCCTCATGGCCAAGGTAACAGAAGAGATGGTTTCCTGCTAAAGATAATGCTGCCTTCAGGAAGTTGCCAATGAACTGAAAATTCCCACTGTTAGCTGTTAAGGACACTAGAATGTCTGTGATGAGAGCACTCATCAATTGCAGAGACCATGCCTGGGAAGATGTAAGCTCCGGACCTGAACGAGTGAGTTCTTGAGGTTCTTGGATGGTATCACCTAAGGCATTCTTGGGCAAACCTAGAGCACAGTCCCCAGACTTCCTTACATTGTGGATGTCCCACCACTGACCATATTTGTATCATGGCTTTTCAGAGGTTCGCTTTCATTTTCAAATAAAGTACAAGCAGCTTCATTCACTGCTAGTTATTCTTTTTGTGGGTCCAATATTCTTCGCTTTCCAATTCTTGGGAGAATGGATATAGAAATGTTTGGAAATTGTGAATCCTTAGGGGAAGGGGAGGTGAGTGAAAAAGGCAGAGAAAAACAAACCTGTTCACTGAAAAAGTGCAAATATATAGGATGAGCTGGATGTGGGAAATGGGAAAAAAGGAATCCAGGTAATTAAGGTTTCTAGTTTAAAGAAAACAGATCTACTGCCATTAAAATAAGGTAATTGAGATTTGGTCAGTATCATGTAGCTGGCAGAACTTTTACAAATTTCACCGGTACAGGCATACCTCAGATGTTGCAGTTCAGTTCCAGATCACCTCAATAAAGTGAGCTGTAATCTTTTTACTGGTGGAAGGTCTTGCCTCCCATTTGTAAAACAATGCAATACCTGTGAAGTGCAATAAAACAAGGCGTGCCTGTACTGCCAGGGAAGAGAAAGCCTGGTAAACCAGCTAAAGCAGATGCTGACCTGGTCCAGTGTGGATCAACCTAACCCATTGGTTGTTTTCTGTGAGCCTCATACCAATCCAAGATACTGTCAAAGCAGCGTTTCTGTAGTTCTTATTAGGAAAGCCTCATCTTCACAGTCTATTGCAACCTAGAAATCCATCCCCTCTTTCTACTCCTATCTAAATTTACCAACCCAAGTTTTTCCACATTGAGGAAACAGCTCTAGAGCAAGGACGCCAATGTGGTAGCATCAGATCCAGGACAAGTGTGAAGGGTCTGTTGAGTCACTCACACAGAGTAGGCAGAAACCTTAAAGGGAGACCAAATGGACCCTGGTTTCAAGAAAGCACAAGGGTAGAGTTTCTGGCTGGGGTGATATGCAGAAGAAATAAGTAAAGACTTCATTTCTTAGCATAACACCACTGGACTTCCAGGGTAGGGTGGGGAAAGCAAAAAGCCAGCTCCTAGTAGGGAATGAGCTACACAGTAAGCAGATCTGTAGGTGAAAATAAGGCATTCAGCTCAAATTCCTCAGGATCCCATGTCATGAACTCCTAAGAACTAGCTCACATCTTTAAGGGCCTCCACAAATAAACTTAGGTTCTAGTCCCAGCTCTTCCTCTGCATTGTGTGACTCTAAGCAGGTTAAGCACTTTGGCTTCAGGGTGATTTTGGGTCTGACAGTTGTTAATATCTACTATTGAGTATCCCCATGTCTTCTTCAGTAAATAGAAGAGGATAAACCAAAGACAAAAGTATCCACCTACTGTGTCCCAGGCTTCTTTATTTAAGATCAAAGTGATGAGTGATGTGGGCATTAAAATCAAGAGCATCATTGAGCTTCCCTCCAACCAGTTTCCCCAAACTCCCTGCCCCCACACCCTTTGTGTTCCCAATTCTTTAGCGATGAAGAACTTAATCCCAAAGCCGTGGTACAATCCTCAGGCTCCTCTCTCCCTAGCTCTCCCCTTTTCTGGGAAGGGCAGGCACTTCAGTTTGAATGCATGGGAGAGCCCAGAGAGGTGACAGACACAGAGGGAAAGGTTTCACCCTCAGGGAATGGGACCGAGGAGTACAGCGTAGTGAAGTGAGGGCCCGCGTAGCCTGGGGTACCAAAATGGGGCCCTGGTGCCAGAGGAAAGGATACTGGTCCCCCTGAGAAAGGAGGCCCAGAAGCCTCAAAATCCTCTCGTTGAGAATAGTCACTGCTTGATCGTTTGCCCTTCTGGCGACGGTTGCAGAACCATACTCGGACCACCTGAGAGTGGAGAACACAAGGGAAAAGAGTGACATTCGCTCATAAATTCCAGGTGGGTCTGGCTTTGCTTAGTCATTTGGCCCAAAATCAACAGATCCAGACTGGTTGAAGGGCAGGAGCCAGAGCTAGTACGAGCAGGATGAGGACTGGGGAGGAGGACATGGAGCACACAGGGTCAGGCACTCACATCCTTCTCAAGCCCAAGCTGTTGGGCGATGTGGCCGATCTGCTGCAAGGTGGGCTTCGGGCACTGCAGGAACATGCTCTCCAGGTTGCCCCGCACGCGGTTTTCGATGCTTGTTCGCTTTCTCTTCCGGGCCTGCACCAGGGTCTCCGCTTTGCATATCTGGTCAGGTGAGGAAGGGGTGACAAGGGAGGTGGGAGGGCAAGTTTCAAGCCCGCTGAGCAATAGCATCATAGGTCAGTCACGTGAGCAAATTGCTAAAAGGCATTGAGAATCGATGTGTTACCAGAGCCTGATGGTATTAAAAAAAAAAAAGAATTCTGCAAGGGTAGGTTTAGACCGGTGGCCTGAACCTTGTCCCGGCAGCACTGAGGAATTACCCTCCATCCATTGAGAACTACTGCTGCAAGGAGAGCTGTCAGCCAGGGTGGAAGCCATGGAAGTTAGGCTGAGTCATAGGAGGTCCCTGTGCACCCACCCACCCTCACCTCCTGTAGATTCTCGTTGTTGTCAGCTTCCTCCACCCACTTCTGCAGCAGGGGCCGCAGCTTACACATGTTCTTCAAACTGAGCTGCAGAGCCTCAAAGCGGCAGATGGTCGTTTGGCTGAACACCTTCCCTGAGGAGGTTGAAAGAGTAGCATCGTGAGGCAGCAGGCCCAAAACCTAGGCATTGCCACCTCTTCCTGCCCTCACAAAGTCCCACACCAGGATCCCACTTCTTCCCACAGGAAGTTCAAGGCCCAAGTTATTTTTCTCCCTCTCTCTCTACCCAATTCATGGGTGAAAGTAGAGCCTGCCCCTGAAACACCCTCTTCTCACTCCCTCGGTAGGGAGGAAAGGTCCAAGTTCAGGAATTTTCCTTCCAGGGGAGATGTGATCCTTTGGTTTCTGTGGGTTAGAACATGCTGAGAGGCACCCACCAAAGAGAACCCCGAGGGTGAGCCCCACATCGGCCTGGGTATATCCCAGAGTGATCCTCTTCTGCTTCAGGAGCTTGGCAAATTGCTCGAGGTCCTTCTGTAGAGCTTTCATGTCCTGGGACAGCATTTAAAAAAGCAGAGGACATGTAAGAAAGAACACAAACACACCAAATGTCGACCACCCCTCTCCCCGTCTCACCTGGGCCCAAGGAGTGGTCAGTGGGAGTATCTCTGCATCCAGGCTACCTACCTAACATCTAGCGACAACTATCTACAAATGTCATTCACACCAGAAAGCAACACATCCAGTAGCTGCAGAGCACCACACACGCTAACTAGAAAGACAGGCCCTGGCCTCGATGAGAACACCTGTCAGGTTAGGAAGGGAGCTCCTACCTATTAGCTCATTTAATACAAAAGCTTTCTGACTAGGATATTAGCCCTAGAGAAATAAAGAGCACCATGTCTCTCTGCTTCTCATTTCAGTATATTCTCCCAGCTTGTTTCTAGGGTCCCACAGACTATGACACGGCATGCATGTACGCAAACACACGACAAAAAGTTATAGGTGTCATAAGAGCTTTGTATACATAAAGAGCTTTGTATACAGTTGGTGCTCAATTTTTTATAAATCTGATTATCCCTTATTTTCCCAATCTGTTTGCAATATAGAAGTATTCTGATTAATTCAACAAATTTATTGTACACCTTCTATAAGCCAGCAGCTATACGAAGTAGACAAGAAGCCCTGGCCTCATGGAGTTTCCATCCTAAAGTGGAGAGACAGATTATTATCCAGTAAGTTAGAAGTGCCATGAGAAAGCTCAAACAGGGTAGAGAATTACAGAGTACAGCAGGATAGGATATTATGGGGAAGTTGACAATCTTAAATAAAATGAAGAAAGTGAAGTTTGAGCAAAGGAAAAGAGGCAAGTGAAAAGACCCTGAGGTGGGCAGGCCTGGTAGCAGTAAGGAGCTGGGCGAATGGACAGAGGCAATGGAAGAGGAGAGAAGCTGAGATGAGACGGGCAAGCAGGGCAGTTCCTGTAGATGCTGCAGTGAGTGAAACGATTGGACTCTCACATTTCAAGTGTTCATTCCAGTTGACAAGGTGACAAACAGACTAAGGAGGAAATGAGGGTATAGCTAGGGAGGCAACTGCAGTTATCCAGGAATAGATGGTAGTAACTGGGACCAGGGTGATAGTTAAGTATTGATTTAGGGTGTATTTCCAACGTTAAGATAGCAGTGTTTCTAAAGGTGTGGATAAAGATGAGCAAGAATGAGGATGACTGGTCTGGGCCTTGAGCTACTTACTGCGTGATGGATGGATGATCAGGAAGACATCTCAGCAGAAGACAGAAAATGAGGCAGTCAAGTCTCCAAAGTACTTGAGCCTTGAGGGTGGATGAGAGGAAGGAAAGGTGGACAGAGCAGAGGTTGATGGACTGAGCCCTGGGGCATTTCAGTGAAGGCCAGTGGCCAAGGGAACCAGAAGAGTAGCTAGTCCCTTGTGAGGTCCTCGAAGGCTTAAAGTATTTCAAGGGTGCCCAATCACATGAAATTCAAATAGGCTAACTTCCATTCCCAACTTCTGCTCAGCCAATGTTTCAAATCTATAAATGTCCTCAGCTGTCCCATCACAGTTTTTCCAAATTCTATTTTGGGGATTTGAAATAAGGTAAACCCCAGTTCAAATCTTAGCTTTATCATTTAACAGTTAAGACCCATGAAATAGGCTAAGAATACCTCACCATAAGATTTTGTGACAGTTAATGAGATAATGATGTAGAAACTGAGCACACACAGCCAGGCACTTAGGAAATGGACCACAATTGGCAGCCATTATTATTCAAGGCTCAGCAGTCGCCTCCTGCAAAGAGTCTAGGTCTACTAGGTCGGCTGAAACCACTCACACCTCCTTCCTTCTGTGAGGCCTAAAGGCTTAGTACTTGATCTCTAATTGCTTACACTTGTCTCTTCTGTGGCCTGGAAGATACATCCTTAATAGTCCCCAGCAGGGCTGGACATGGAAGTCTTCAATTCCTCAGCAAACCCTACATATGGGGAATGGCCTGGAAATGAATTCTTCCACGTTTTTCTCCTTGTTCACAACTCATGGAATTACAGCTGAACTTGGTACTTCCGACTCCCTAACAAGAGGGTACCAGGGTGTGCACTCTGCATAATGGTGACTCACTGGCTCAGAGGCAGAGGTCAAGGGAAGACAAGACCTAAACTTGGACGGGAGGTAAACCCACTCTACACGTTTACATACAGCCTAAACAGGAGCTTCAATCAGCAACCAGTCACACCCTCGAATTTCAGGAACAATAACCCCAGGATAAGCACTGTTTTTACCCTCAAGCCACGCTTAAGGCCTAGATCTTGGGTCTGATAAAGATCAAATTATAAAGAAGGGCTCAGGGTGGGAGAAGAGGCTCAAACCCCAAGCTGGGTCTGCTGCGGACTGGTAATAAATTGAGTGACCCGACTCTGGTCAAGCCTAGGAAATGGAAGGGACCTACTTGACAAGGGCAGGCTGGGGTGGGAGGCAAGGCCTGCCTGGGTTGCTTCTGACTCCCCGAGGCCACCCCTTGCGGTTCTCCCGGAATTCTGGTCTCCACTTCCCACCGTGCTCTTGCTCTCCCTCTCAGGAGCTTGCGGTGGCCACACACCCCTCCATGCCCACTCCGCTCTAGGGTTTCAGGCCTAGGCAGCTGCAGGCCACCACTTCCCCTCTCTGGCCGCCCGGCCACTTCCCCAGCCCCACTGCACCTCACTCGCCTCCTCCTCAGGGTTTTGCTCCAACTTCTCCTTGTCCAGCTTCACGGCCCCAGGCGGGGCAGCGCAGGGCTCAGGCGAGGTCCCCTTAGAGTTGCTCTCCACTCCGGCTCCCGCCTCGCTCTCGGGCTGAGGGGTCTCCAGGCTGCCTGGGGGCAGCAGCCCCACTCCAACTTGAGGTCCACAGTAGGCCATTCCCCCGCAGAACTCATATGGCGGGGGACACGGGGGAATCCCCCACACCTCGGCACTGGGGCCAAGCCCTGGCCCGATTCCTGATCCGCCGGGAGGGCCCTGGAAGCTCAGCCAGGTCCGAGGGTCAACCCAGCCCGGCTCCGGCCCTCCTGGCCCATCGCCTCCACCGCCTGGTGGGGGCGAAAAGGCAAAGTCGGAAGCCAGGTGTCCCGCCATGGGGAAGCACGGCACCCCAAGCCGGGGGCCTGGTAAAAGGAGGGCTCGCCAAGGCACTGCTCAACACCTCTCTCCCTCCCCAATCCCACCCACTAGCCTTGACCTCTGGCCCCGCCCCCTGGATGGGGGGAGGAGAGGACGATGGGGGCGGGAGAAACTGAGGCGAAGTGTGTTTGCCTGCTGGTGGCGGTGGTGTTCGTGGAAGGTGAATGCCAGGGAGCCCCAATTTTGCGCCTCTCCAGGCCCCATCCCCAAGGCCCTCGGTGCAGGACCCCACGCAGACCTTCTCTTCCAACTCTCAGCCGGGCTGCCGGGCCCTCCCTCGGGCTCTGCACACCTCGGAGCTGTCTGGAACCCCTTGAAACCTCCAGGTTCTTCAGGAGCCCAGATTTTTGACGCATCTCCAAAGACTTCGGCACCCTCTCAGCTCCTCAAACATTTATTGTGTTTGTGCCAGCTACTGCTAGGAATGGCTACCCTCAAATTCCCATTACCACCCCTGCTGTCTTCCCCGGCCCCCAATCCAGGAACCCAGGCATTCATCCAGATTACTGGCCAGATTCCGTTACCCCAAAGCTGCGAATGCCTGGTGCCCATCTGCCCAAACTGATAAATTTTTACCCCATTTCCAGGGTCAAATTGCCAGACAAGGCCTCCCATATCTCAAGGCTTCCGCTCCAGAGTCCACTTACCTACCAGACTCAGGGATTGACCACCCCGCCGACACACACTCACACATACACACACTTCTCTTCTAGGGGCCAGGCTCTGACCTGACTGGGCCCAAGTCCCCCAACTTTTGTCTGAACAGATGGATCAGACACCCCCCCTCCCCCCCGCCTCGGGGTCCCCACTATGGGACTCACATGTCAGGTTCCTAGCTGCCCCCATTCAGGAACCGGAATATTTAGTACTTAGTTGACTATTCTCCCTCCCCCACCGCCCCGGCCCAAGCCTCCAGCCCTAGGCCCTGGGTGGGGAAAACCAAGGAGGGAGGGGGGAAGAAAAAATATCTGACTTCAGGTTCAAAGAGGCTTGGGAGGGACTGGGGGAAGGAGGCCGGACAACGGCCTTGGCTGGACAATCCAGGTCCCCAGAGGGGGCAGCTCAAACTTTAAACAAGTGCTCAACCCTTGAATGGGCCTGGATGGCTCCCCCGGGGACAGCTTCCTGACCCCCAACCCCCTAGTCCCGATCCCCTCACATAGAATCCCCCTCAGAGTGGCTAAAAGAGCTCCAGGAACCAACCTTAAATCCTCCTCAAAGACTGAGCCTCTGAGCCTCAGACGGAGCCCCACCCCGTTGGGACCTAGGTATCCTGCCCCTCTTCCTCTGGAGTACTCAGGCATCCAGCCTCACAACCACCCCATCCCCCAGCCCTTAAGGCTCTGGGATGCACTTTGTTTGAGTGGGGTGGGCTGATGGAAAGATTCAAAGGTGAAGATTTGAGGGGATGCAGGAAGCCTGCCCTAAGCTTTCCGTCAGGGTCTACTTTTTGAGGCCTGTCCTGAGTGTCCTGAGGGCTCACACTGCTGGCCTTGTTCTTGATGCTGTTTGCAAGAGAATAGTCTTCAGAGTGCCTGTCTGCGAGGGAGGGATGGTGTTTGTCTGTCTGCTCACAAAACTTGCCCTAAATGGAGGCCCCGGGGTGAATTAGGTGGGGAGCTTCCTGTAGCTTGGAAGGCCAGAATCCTAAGCCTGGGCACTGACCTCTGCCAACTCAAGGCATCTCTTCCTCTCGGCCCTGTCCAGAGTTGTTCCTGGGGTCAGTGGCTCAGTGTCTGCCTTCTGAGGAGCTGGGTGTCCCGGTGGGGGCCCTCCTGATTGGCCAGCTGTCTTCGCCTCTGTGCTGATGAGGCTTTTTTTTTTATTAAGTGTATCGGGGTAACATTGGTTAATAGTTATATAATTTTCAGGTGTACATTATAATTTGACATCGATGAGGCTTTTGAGCCTGTTTTTTTTTTCTTTGAGTCTCTATCTCACAGCCCCGGTTGCTGTGTCCATCTGTATGCACTTTTTGGACAACTAACTGTATTCATGCATTTCAATACTTTCCTAAAGTCTGTTGGAAGAGCTTCAGGGAAGTGGGGCTGGGGCTGTATTCACCTCTAAGCCACTAACTACTCAAAGGTAGATAGATTAAGGGGCCTGGTGGGGGTGGGGAAACTGCTTTGGAACAGGAGGGGCTCCTCCCCAGCCATCTCCCCAACCCCCCAGATAGAGCCATCACGGCACCTTTGTCATGCATCTATCTGCTGTCTGCCAAGGAGTCAGCCTCCCTGAGGAGGGGGAGGGGCAGGGCAAGGACTGAAATCCTCCACACCAAGGCTCCTCAGCTCACCACCCTCTGGGCTCCCAGAAAGCCCTCTCTCCATGCCATTCCAGAGAGCTTCTGCTGCCCGTCTTCCCAGTGGCTCCTCAAACACCTTCCCCAGTTTCCCCACTCAACACTACCCTCTTATTTTTTAGATTACAATCTGCAGTTGCTCTAGGAGGTATGTTTCTGGCCTGGGAAGAGGCCCATTCATAAGAGAGAGCCAGAGGAGGGGCGGGTCTCTGGGTCCTGGGCTGGCTCATGACCCAGACCTTAATGGCAAGTTAAATTTGTCTGGAGTCCTAGTTGGCGCTCCAAGGATGCTCTGGGCTGACCTAGGCTGAGATGTGCTCCCTTTCCCCTCCCCACCCTTCTGTTAGGCCTGCTGGATAGGTGGCTTCACTTCTGCCCGGTGGGCTCCTGCTGTCCTGGCCTAATGTTGCTTGGCTTGGAGGAGACTGGGAGCGGGCTCTCCTCTACTCTTTTGGTCTTAGAGGATCACTAAAAAACCTCAAATCCCAAAACCCAACATAGGACTGAGCTCACAAACCCTCCGCCTATACTTTATTATAGTGATGTATCAAGGCCCTTCGCAGAGACAAATACAAGTACATACTGGTTGCATAGGTCTGCCCAGATATCAGGGAGAACAGCTGAGGTCACCACTCTCTTGGTGTGGCTGGCTGCATGGCTGCAAAGAGGTTTAATAGTAGCCTTGCTGCTGTCAGCCCAGCCATCCCCTCGCTGGAGCAGGGGGGTATTGTTTGGTTGGGAAAACCAGCTGAAAGGCTCATATGGGGACTAACAAAGACTTGCTCTAGTCCAGGGTAGTAAACCACTTATTTTGATATCTGAGTTCTGTCAATCTTAAAGTAGAAGAAAGGGAAAGAATGGAGGACTGAAGAAAGAAGGGTTCAGGCTGTGAACCTGAAGAAAATTCATGTGATGTGAACCCCAAGAAGAAATTTATCCTCTGTAATGGACTCCTCATGGTCAACTGAGGGCCCAAATTTTATGAATATTAAGAGCCCAGCGGCCATCTGCTGACAGAGGCTTTTCATGTATTCTGTGTACCAAAAATAACCACAGACAGAACTCAGCTTCCACACCACTGTAGGGAAACCCTTGTTTCATCTTTTGACCAATGGACTGAGACATGCCCTCTCCAATCAGAACTGCATGAATTATATCCTCATTTGCAGCTACACTGACCAATCAAAACTGCATGATTTAGACCAATTGGAACTGTCCAGTTTGGAAAACTCATTTACAGAAAATAGACCAAAATGGGAACTGTGGGCAGGAAAATTCTCTACAAAAGGTGACCTCCCCTTTGTCTTGGTAGAGCACAATTTAGGTTGTTGTCTAAATATGTGTCTCATAGCTGCAGCTCTTTTTCTCAAATAAATGCTTTTTTTTTTACTCCTTATTATAGTCTAAATTTAATTTTGGTCAACAAGGCTTTGCCCACTTTTGGTGATTATCTACCTTTATCTTAATTTACAAATATTCCACTGCTCATTGTAAACCAGTCCCCTTCTTCTTAACAGTTGAGGCCTGCAAACTGAAGTCTTCTTTTCCCCAATCAAGACATTCTACCACAAACAGTGAAGTCAGCTCTCAGGTTGTAGTCTGTGAGGAGACAGAGGAAAGAGGTGAGGGTGGGGAGGCAAGGAGAAGGGGAGAAGCAGTTGGGAATAAATCAAGGGTCTGTAGAGCAGGATTCTAGCTCTGCCTCTCACTCTTCAGCTGGCATACCTCCCCTCTGTGCCTCAGTTTCCTCGCCTAAGAGGAACTGGACTAAATGAACTCTAAATTTCCTTCCAGCCCAGACATAAAATTGCTGCCCCATTCCCATACACCATCCTACCTGCCCTCACCGCTAACTTGACATGAATTTTCTCTGCACACCTGTAAAGAGAAATTGGTGTTGGAGGGATGGGAGAGGAGGGACTCAGTGAGATGCTGGCACAGGCATTCCTGCACGCCCCCTTCCCCATCTCCTACCTCCAAGCAGCCTTCTTGGGAAATCTGACAGGTTTTCCCCTCACGTTTGTTCAAGATACATATGAGTAGATTGCAAAACCAGTTTTGATTTGGTTTTCAGTGCTTAGAAGCTTATAAGAAACATACTTCAAGAGGTAAAATTTCTCATGAAAACCAGGTGTGCGTGTGTCTGTGTGCGTGTGTGTATGTGTGTGTGTTGGAAAGGAGCCAACCCAGGCCAAAGCTAGAGAGGAATAGAAATACTAACACTCCCTTCTCTTTCGCGTTCCCTGTTTCTCTCCAAACCTCCACTCTGCGGCCTCAGCCTCCTAGAGAGAGGGACACCAAATGATCTTTAAGGTTACTTCCAGCTCTAAAATTTTGAGCAGTTCTAATTTTATTTATTTGAGCCTTCTCTCTTTTCTCCTTAGTGAATATAGACAGAGGTTTGTTAATTTTGTTTATCTGAAAAGAACAAAGAACCAGCTCTTTTTTTCATTAAGTTTTCTATTGTCTTTCTGTTCTCTATTTTATTTATTTTTTCTGATTTTTATTATTTTATTTCTTCTACTGACTTTGGGCTTCATTTGTTCTCTTCTTCTATTTATTTAAGGTGTAATGTTAGATTGTTTATTTGCGATTTTGTTTGTTTCTTGAGAGAAGCCTGTAAAACTATTAACTTTTCTCTTAGTATCGCTTTTGCTGCATCCCAAAATTTTGTCAAGTCACGTTTTCAATTTCATTTGTCTCTATGTAACTTGTGATCTCTTCTTTTATTTCTTCTTTGACCCCATAGTTGTCCAGTAGCATGTTGTTTAATCTCCAAAAGTTTGTGGTTTTTCCAGCTTTATTCTTGTAGTTAATTTCCAGTTTCATATTGTCGTGGTATGATTTCAAGCTTTTAAAATCTTTTGTGGCTAGTTTTGTGCTCCAACATATGGTCTATCCTTAAGAATTTACCCTGTATACTTTTTTTTTTTTTTTTTTTTAATATGGTGACATTGGTTACTTGAAATCCAGCGAGTTTCAAGTATGCAATTCAACAGTGGGCATATATATTACATTGTGTGTTCACTGCTCTTAGATTTCTTTCTATAACCACATATTTGACTGCTTTTACCCCAACTACCTCCCCCCTTTCCCCTCCCCTCTAGTAAACATTAGTCTATTGTCAATGTCCATGTGCCTCTGTTTGTTTGTCCAGTTTGTTTGTTGGTTTTAGGTTTAAATCCCATATATAAGCGATATCATCTGGTTTTCAACTTTTTCTGTCTTGCTTATCTCTCTTAGCATGATTATCTCAAGGTCCATCCATATTGTTGCAAATGGCAAATCTCTCTTACAACTGAGTAATATTCTATTGTATATTTGTACCACAGCTTCTTTATTCAATCATCTATCGTAGGACACTTTGGTTGCATCCATATGCTGGCCACTGTGAATGATGCTGCTATGAACATCGGTATGCAAATATATTTTGAATATATATTTTCAAGTCTTTGGAGTAAATACCCAAGTAGATTGCTGGATCATATGGTAGATCAATTCTTAGTTTTTTGAGGAACCTCTATATTGTTTTCCATAGTGCCTGTACCAATTTGCAGTCCCACCAGCAGTGTATAAGGCTTATTTTTCCTCCACATCCTCTCCAACATTTGTTATTACTTGTCCTGTTGATTATAGCTATTCTAACAGGGGTGAGATGATATTTCATTGTGGTTTTGATTTGCATTTCCTAATAGCTAGTGATGCTGAGCATCTTTTCATATATTTGTTGGCCATTTGTATGTCCTTTAGGGAGAAGTGTCTGTTCAGGTCCTCTGCCCATTTTTTGATTGGATCATTTATTTTTTGTTGTTATTGAGCTGTATGAATTCTTTGTATATTTTGGATATTAGGCCCTATCGGAGGCGTTACTCACAAACATCGTCTCCCATTCGGATGGTTGTCTCTTTACTTTGTTGACAGTTTCTTTTGCTGTGCAAAAGCTTATTTGATGTAGTCCCAATCATTTATTTTTGCTTTTACTTCCCTTGCCTTTGAGGTCAAATTCATAAAATCCTGTTTAAATCCAAGATCCTTGAGTTTAGTTCCTGTGTTTTCTTCTATGCAATTTATGGTTTCTGATCTTATATTTAGATCCTTAATCCATTTCGAGTTAATTTTTGTATGTGGTGATAGACAACAGTCTAGTTTCATTCTTTTCAGGCGGCTTTCCAGTTTTCCCATCACGATTTACTGAAGAGGCTTTCTTTTTTCCACTGTATGTTTTTGGCTCCTTTGTCAAAAAATATTTGCCCACATAAACATGGGTATACTTATGAACTCTCAATTCTGTTCCACTGGTCCGTGTGTCTGTTTTGCTGCCAATGTCATGCCGTTTTGTTTACTGTCACTTTGTAGTATAATTTGAAGTTAGGCAGAGTGATACCTCCAGGCTCATTCTTTTTTCTCAGGATGGCTTTGGCAATTTGGGATCTTTAGTGCTTCCATACAAATCTGATGATTTTTTATTCTATTTCTTTAAGAAATGCCGATGGGATTTTGACGGAGATTACATTAAATCAGTGTAATGCTTTAGGTAATATGGTCATTTTAACTATGTTGATTCTTCCAATCCCAGAACACAGAATATCTTTCCATTTCTTTGTATCTTCTTTGATTTCTCTTAATAGGGTCTTGTAGTTTTCATCATATAGGTCCTTCACATATTTTGTTAGATTTATTCCTAGATATTTTATTCTTTTTGTTGCAATTGCAAGAGGAATTATTTTTTCCACTTCTTTTTCTGACACTTTGTTATTAGAGTATAGGAACACTATGGATTTTTGAATGTTGATTTTGTATCCAGAAACTTTACTTTATTTGCTTATTGTTTCTAGTAGTGTTCTTCTGGTGTCTTTAGGGTTTTCTACATAGAAAATCATGTCATCCGCGAATAGTGACAGTTCGACTTCTTCGTTTCTATTTGGATGACTTTTATATCTTTCTCTTGTCTGACTGCACTTGCTAGGACCTCCAATGTTATATTAAATAACAGTGTTTATAGTGGACAGCCTTGTCTTGTTCCTGATCATAGAGAGAAGGTTTTTAGTTTATCACTATTAAGTATAATATTGGCTGAGGGTTTGTCATAGATGGCCTTCATTATGTTAAGATACTTTCCTTCTATACCAATTTTGTTAAGTGTTTTGATCATAAATGGGTGCTGTATCTTGTTGAAGGCTTTTTCTGCATCTATTGATATGATCATATGATTCTTATTTTTTAATTCGTTTATGTGGTGTATCACATTAATCGATTTGCATATGTTGAACCATCCCCGTGCCTCTGGGATGAAGCTCACTTGATCGTGGGGTATAATTTTTTTAATATGTTATATATTGTTTGATAGTATCTTATTTAGGATTTTTGAATCTGTATTAATGAGAGCTATTGGTCTATAGTTTTCTTTTGTGTGTGTGTTACCTTTACCGAGTTTTGGTCTCAGGATAATATTGGCCTCATAAAATGAATTGGAAAGTATTGTCTTCTCTTCAATTCTTTGGGAAAGTCTGAGGAGAATATGTATTAAATCTTTTTGGATTATTTGGTAGAATTCACTGGTGAAGCCATCTGGTCCTGGACTTTTACTTTTTGGTAGGCTTTTGATGATTGTTTCAATATCCATACTGCTGATTGGTCTATATAGATTTTCCAGTTTTTCTTGATTCAATCAGGGAAGGTTATATTTTTCTAAGTACTGGTCTATTTCTTCTAGGTTATTAAATTTGGTGTTATATACTTTTTCAGAGTATTCTTGTATGATCCTTTGTATTTCTGTGGTGTCTGTAGTAATTTCCCTTCTTTCATCCTTGATTTTGTTTATTTGTGTCCTTTCTCTTTTTTCTTTAGTAAGTCTAGCCATGGGGTGTCAATTTTATTAACCTTCTCAAAGAACCAGCTCTTTGTTGCATTTATATTTTCTATTGTTTTCATTTGTTTGTTTGTTTGTTTGTTTTCAATATCATTTATTTCTGCTCTAATTTTGATGATTTCTTCCCTTCTGCTGACTTTAGGCTTCATTTGTTCTTCCTTTTCTAGTTTTTTTAAGATGAAGCATTAGATTGTTTATTTGGGCTTCTTCTTGGTTTTGGAGATAGACTTGTAATGATATGAACTTTCCTCCTATGACCGCTTTTGCTGTGTCCCAAAAGTTTTGATATGTTGTACTCTCATTATCATTAGTTTCTATGTATTTCTCGATCTCTCTCTTTATTTCTTCTCTGACTCAGTTATTCTTCAGTAGTATGTTGTTTAATCTCCATGTATTTGTGGTTCTTCCTTCTTTCTTTTTACAGTCAATCTCTAGTTTCAAAGTATTATTATCAGCGAATATGGTTGGTATGATTTCAAACCTCTTATATTTGCTGAGGCTACCTCTTTGTCTCAGTATGTGGATAGTCCTTGTGAATGTTCCATGTGCACTAGGGAAGAATTTATAAACAAGTGTTTTGGGATGGAAGGCTCTGCAAATGTCAATTATGTCCAGTTGGTCTAATGTGTCATTTAAGGATGTTATTTCCTTATCAATTTTCTGTTTGGATGATCTGTCCATATCCAACAGTGGGGTATTTAGGTCTCATACTATGATATGTTTGGTCTGTTTCTCCCTTTAGTTCTGTTAGTAATTCCTTTACATATTTCGGGGCTCCTTGATTAGGTGCATAGATATTAATAAGTTTTGTCTCTCAATGCATGATTCCCTTTAACATTATAGTGTCTCTCAGTATCTTTCTTTACCTTTTTGATTTTGAAGTCTATTTCATCTGATATTAGTACCACTACTCCTGCTTTTCTCTGAATGTCATTTACTTGAAATATCACTTTCCACCCTTTCACTTTGAGTTTATATTTGTCTTTGGAACTGAGATGTGTCTCCTGGAGGCAGCATATGGTTGGGTTTTGTTTTTAGATCCATTCTGCAACTCTGTGCCTTTTTTTTTAGTGAGTTCAGTCCATAAACATTTAGGGTGATTATTGATATATGAGGTCTTCTAATGGCCATTTTGTCTTTTGCTTTATGGTAGCTCAGTGTTTCCATTGCTTCCTTGTCCTTGTGTTTCTGTTTTCTTTATTTTGGTTGGCTTTTGTGGATTTTGCCTCTGTTTCTTCTTGTTTTATATTACATACTTCAGTTCTGAATCTTTGGTATGTGGTTAACTTTACAAATATGAAAAGGATAGTTATATATATACAGTCATCCATTTTTCTGCATGTGCCTTATCTCCATTCCCTTTCGCGAATGTGAATCTTTGCATCATCTCCTTTTAATTCATTGTGTTGTCCCTGTGTATGCTGAATGTTTATTACTATCTTGCTATAGTAATTCTCTTCTTATTGTTTAAGTCCTGTTCTTATTAAGGGTTGCACTCCTCTGCTTCTATTTGCCTGATAGTCGCTTTACTCCTAATTATGGTTGTGTTTTGTTTTTTTTTTTTGTCATTTTGTTTTAGGTGAGCTGACATTTTTCAGTATTTCCTGTAGTGCAGGCCTCATAGTGGAGAATTCCCTCAATTTTTGTATGTCTGGAAAGGTCTTAATTTCTTCTTCATATCTAAGGGAGAGCTTAGCTGGATACATTATTCTAGTCTAGTAATTCCTGTCATTTAATATTTTGATTATTCGATGCCACTCCTTTCTGGCTTGTAAGGTCTTTCCTGGGAAGTCTGACGATAATCTAATGGGTTTTCCTTTATAAGTTACCGTCTTCTTCTCCCTGGCTGCCCTGAGAATTTTGTCTTTGTTGTTGACTTTTGATAGTTTTAATATAATGTGTCTCGGTGAAGGCCTTTTTGGGTTGAGATAATTGGGTGGTCTGTTTACTTCTTAAATTCCAAGGTCCAGCTCACTCCTTATTTTGGGGAAATTCTTGTCAACTATTTGTCTGAAAATGCTTTCCAGTCCTTGCTCTTTTTCCTCGCCTTCGGTAATACTCATTATTCTTATGTTTCTTCTCCCGATGGTGTCAACCAGTTCTTGTATTTCTCTTACATTACTTTCATTCTTCGGTTTCTCTCTTCTTCCTTCTGATTTATTTCTAGATTTCTGTCTTCGATATCACCGATCCTTTCCTCCATTTGGTTGACTATTTCCCAAGCTTGCTATTTCATTTTCAACTCTTGCCATGTGTTTTTTTTTTATCTTCAGTAGAGCCAATCTGTTCTTTTTGATGGTTTCAATCTCCTTGCTCTTCTCACCTAGTTGTTTTTCCAATTCCTGAAATTGTGGATATGAGTCGTTTCAGAACTCATTGAGATTCTTAGAAGTATCATCCTGAATTCTCTGTGATTTAAGTCACATATTTCTATGTGTGTAAGCTTATTTTCTGGAGATTTTTCTCTTTCTTTCTGAGCTGCCTTGTCACCTTGGTTGTTCATGGTGGTTAATGGACGATTTCTCTGCCTGGGCATTAATGGAAATGTCTTCAGCTTTTTTTTCCCCAGAAAGCAAATTTATTATATAAAGGTCTCTCTTTAGCTTGTTGCAAAGAAGGCACTTTTCTTTTGGTTTCCAAAAGGTGGCCTCTAAGCCTCTTGGATCCCTGCTTTATATATAAAGCCTTAATAATGCCTTTTTTTTTTCTTATAGGTGTTTAATCACTCTCACTACCCTCAGTCTCAGTCCCTGTCAGTTTTAGCAACAGTTTCGTTAGCATTTGCTCAGATTTCCCTGGAGCTCTGTGTGTTCAGTCTCGGAGGGTGTGGGGGTAGAGGGCCTCTGGGATGGGGGTTTGGGACTGGGCTCAACCTCGGTTTTTGCAACTGCAGCCAGTAAAAATCAACTGTTGTTTCTCTGCCGTCCAGTTTCTCTGCTTTCTGCCTTGATGACTGGGCCCTGCTGCCGGCTGTGTGGAGTTCATAACTCTCCCAGGCAGGGCTGTTCAGGACCCACACCCTTCTCTCCTCCTCCTCCCCTCCCCCTCCTCCTACAGGTAGCTCTGGCTTTGAGAGGCAGCTTCTTTATTTCTCCCAGTTCACTTCCTGACATTTGGGTTTCTGACCTGTGGTAGCTCTTATGCGCAGATCCACTCAGACGTGCTGGTGTGCAGTTTGGGTGTTTTTTTTATTGAGTTTAAGATGTTCAGCTTATTGTTGTTTCAAGGGGAGAGATCTAGGGATGTCTCTCACTCCACCATGCTTCTCCAAACTCTTCCAGTTCTTCTTGATTCAGTCTAGGAAGGTTGTATCTTTCTAAGTACTTAGAAAGATCCCATTTCTTCTAGGTTATTAAATTTGGTGTATATATTTTTTCATAGTATTCTTGTATGATCCTTTGTATTTTGGCTGTGTCTGTTGTAATTTCTCCTCTTTCAGCCCTGATTTTGTTCATTTGTGTCTTTTCTCTTTTTTCTTTAGTGAGTCTAGCCAGGAGGTTGTCAATCTTATTAACCTTCTCAAAGAACCAGCTCTTCGTTGCATTAATTTTTCTAATTTTTTGTTTTCAATTTTATTTATTTCTGCTCTAATTTTGATTATTTCTTTCCTTCTGCTGACTTTAGGCTTCATTTGTTCTTCCTTTTCTGTTTTTTTTTTCCCTAGGTTTTTTTTTTTTTTTTTCCCTAGGTTTTTTTTTTTTTTTTTTAGATGAAGTATTAGGTTGTTTATTTTGGCTCATTCTTGTTTTTTGAGCTAGGCCTGTAATAATATGAATATCCTCCTCTTAATACCGCTTTTATCATGTCCCCAAAGTTTTGATATGTTGTACTATCATTATCATTCATTTCTATGTATCTCTTGATCTCTCTTTTTATTTCTTCTCTGACCCAGTCATTCTTCAGTAGCATGTTGTTGAATCCTCATATATTTGTGGTTCTTTTCACTTTCTTTTTACTATTGATCTCCAGCTTCAAAGCATTATGATCAGAGAATATGGTTGGTATGATTTCAAACCTTTTATATTTGTTGAGGCTATCCCTATGTCCCAGTATGTGTTCAATCCTTGAGAATGTTCCATATGCACTAGAGAAGAGTGTATTATCAGCTGTTTTGAGATGAAAGGCTCTGTAAATGTCAATTATGTCCAGTGGGTCTAATGTGTCATTTAAGAATGTTATTTCCTTATTAATTTTCTGTTTGGATGTTCTGTCCATATTAGACAGTGGGATGTTTATGTCCTCTACTATGATAATGTTTTGGTCTGTTTCTCCCTTTAGTTCTGTTAATAATTACTTTATATATTTCGGGGCTTCCTGACTGGGAACATAATAAGTATTATGTCTTTTTGGTGTATGAGTTCATTAGTATCTTTCTTTACCTTTTTTTTTATTTTGAAGTCTGTTTTGTCTGCTATTAGCATGGCTACACCTACTTTCTCTGAATGCCATTTCCTTGAAATATCATTTTCCATCCTTTCACTTCGAGTCTGTATTTGTCTTTGGAGATAAGATGTGTCTCCTGGAGGCAGGATATGATTAGATTTTGTTTTCTGATCCAATCTGCAACTCTGTGCCTTTTTATTAGTAAGTTCAGTCAATTTACATTTAGCGTGATTATTGAAACATGAGGTTTTCCTATAGCCATTTTATCTTTTGCTTTCTGGTAGCTCGGTGTTTCCATTGCTTCCTTGTCCTTGTGTTTCTGTTTTTCTATTTTGGTTGGGTTTTGTGAGTTTTCTCTCTGATTCCTCTTTTTTTATGTTATATACTTCAGTTTTGAATCTTTGGTGTGTGGTTACCATTACGAATATGTAAAAGATAGTTATATATACAGTAGCTCATTTTCTTCTGCGTGTGCCTTATCTCCTTTCCCCTTTGCGAATCTGAATCTTTTAATTCTCCCCTTTTCTGTTATTATTGTCTCAATTTGAACGTTGCTGAATGTTCATTACTATTTTGCCATAACAAATTTCTTCTTATTGCTTAAACATATAATGCCTTGTTCTTAATAAGGGTTGCGCTACTCTGCTTCTATCTACCTGCTAGTCACTTTACTCATAGTTATGTGTAGATTTTTTTTGTCATTTTTTTTTTGCCTTGGAAAAGGCCTTTTGAGTTGAGTTAATTGAGTGTTCTGTTGACTTCTTGCATTCCAAGCTCTAGCTCATTCCTTAGATTTGGGAAATTTTCATCAACTATTTGTCTGAAAATAATTTCTAATCCCTGCTCCTTTTCCTCACCTTTGATAATGCCCATTATTCTTATGTTTCCTCTCCTGATGGTATCAGCTAGTTCTTGTATTTCTCTTTCATTATTTTTCATTCTTCAGTTTCTCTCTTCTTCCTTCTGATTTATTTCTAGATTTCGATCTTCAATATCACTGATCCTTTCCTCTATTTGGTCAACTCTGTTTCCTAAGCTTGCTATTTCATTCTTCATCTATTTTCCTGTGTTCTTCATCTCCAGAAGTTCTATTTGGTTCTTTTTTTGGGGTTCAATCTCCTTGCTAAAAAACTCATTCTGCTCATCTAGTTGATTTTTAAATTCCTGGAATTATTGATATGAATTATTTTGGACCTCATTGAGTTTTTCAGAAGTACCATCCTGAACTCTCATTTAAGTTGCATATTTCTATGCCTACAAGTCATTTTCTGGAGAGTTTTCTCTTTCTTTCTGAGCTGCCTTGTCACCTTGGTTGTTCATGGTGTTTAATGGAGGATTTCTCCACCTGGGCATTAATGGAAGTTTATTTTGCCTTTTTTTTTTTTTTCTGAAAGAAGATTATTAGGTGTCTCTCTTCTTTGAAGCTATGAAAGTGTTTTTTTTTCTTTTGGTTTCGAGTTGGTGTTGTCTAAGCCTCTTGGATCCCTGCTTTATATAAAACCTTAATAATTCCTTTTTTTAAAAAACAAATATTCAATCACGCTCACTATCCTGGGTCTCAGTTCCTGTTAGTGTTAGTGACAGATTCTGTAGCATTTTTTAGATTCCCTTGGGCTCCACAGTGTTTGGTCTTGGAGGATATGAAGGCTGTGGCCTCTTGGTTGGAAGGTGGAGGCTGTGGTTCAGCCTCTTGTTTTGCAACCATGGCTGGTAATAAACAGTTGTTGCTTCTCTGCCACCCCCACTTCTCTGCTCTCTCCACTTCTCTGCTTTCTGTCCTGGTCCCTAGGCACTGCCACTGCATGGACCTCTCACCTCTCTCAGGCAAGGCTGTTCAGGGAACCCGCCACAGCTTCTCCCCTCCCCATCCTGCAGGGAGCTCCAGCTGCAATTGGTAGCTCTTTCCTCCCTAGCCTACTTCCCGACTCCTGTTGTTCTGACCTGTGATAGCGCTTATTTACAGATCCTTAGCTCAGACATGCTTGTGTGCAGGTTGAGTGTTTTTTGGTGTTTTAGATGTTCAGCTTATTGTTATTCAAGGGGACAGATTTGAGGACATCTCTCACTCCACCATACTTATGATGTCCCACGTTCACTTTGGAAAAATGTGTATTCTGTTTTCTGGGGATGGAAAGTTCTAAAAATATCAGTTAAGTCCATTTGGTCTAGTGAGTTGTTTATCTCTGATATTTCTTTATTGACTTTCTGTCTGGATGATCTATCTTGTGCTATTAATAGTGTATTCAGGTTCCTTAGTACATTTGTGTTTTTTGTTCGTTTCTTCCTTTAGATCCTTTAGTAATTGCTCTCTATATTTGGATACTTCCTGGTTTGATGCATATATATTGATAAGTGTTATGTCTTCTTGAAAAATTGTCTCCTTTATCATTATAAATATTCATCTTTGTTTCCTGTTACTCTTTTTATCTTGAGATCTATTTTGTCTGATGTAAGTACTGCTACACCTACTTTTTTCTGTGTGCCATTTGCTTGAAGTATCATTTTCCTCCCCTTCACTTTAAGCCTCTGTTTGTCTTTGGAGCTGAGATGCATCTCCTGCAGACAACATATAGCTGGGTCATGTTTGTTAATCCACCCCGCTGTTCTGTGCCTTTTGATTGGTGAGTTCAGTATGTTTAGGGTGATTATTGATATATGAGAACTTACTGTAACCATTTTGTCTTTTGTTTTCTGGTACTCGGCATTTCCATTGATTTTTTCTCCTTGCGATTCTCTCTATTTTAATTTGGTGGTTTTCTATGATTTCTCACCTCCCCTCATTTAAAACCTTAATAAAACCTTAATAATATCCTGGGACCCAGGATAGTGAGCGTGATTGAATATTTGTCATTTTCTCTTTTTTTATGATTTGTGTCTCAGCTCTGGATTTTTGTTTTGAGGTTACCATTAGGTTTGTGTTACATATTTCATACATACAATGGTCCTTTTTCTTCTAATCATCTCTTGTCTTCCTTCACTTGTATCCGTTTAGTCCTTTTCCTCCTCCCCATTTATGATTTGTTGTCAAAGATTATCCCTTTTAAGGTTTTTATTCATTATTATATTTCAGTAGTTATGGTTATTTTTATTGTCTTTAAAAATAACTTTAAGCCCCTTTAACTTTTATGTTATGTTGTATCTACATTTCCAAGAAGAGTTGCAATTTCTGACTTTCTTCTGTTGGTTAGTCATCTTAATGAAAGTTAGTCTATTGTTGTCTTTGCATTTTTGATACAGGAGCTCTTTACAATATTTCTGTTAATTTAGATCTAGTGGTGGTAAATTCTCTCAGCTTTTGTTTGTCTGAGAAAGCCTTTATTTCTCCTTCATATTTAAAGGTCAACTTTGCTGGATATATTATTCTTTGCTGATGAGTCCTCTCTCTCAATAGTTTGAATATTTCCTTCCACGCTCTCCTGTCTGAAATATTTCTACAACAAAATCTGATGAAAATCTAATGGCATTTCCTTTGTAAGTTACAGTCTTTTTTCTCCCTCTGGTTGCCTTGAGAATTCTTTCTTTGTCATTAATTTTTGACAGTTTGAATAAAAAAATGTCTTGGAGAAGGTCTGTTGTTTGCCTTGATATACTTAGTGTTCTGTTAGCTTTCTCTATTCTGATGTCCAGTTCTTTCCATAGGGTTGAGAAGTTTTCATTAATTATTTCTTTGAGTAGGCTATTTCTTCTCTGTCTAGTATATCTATCATCCTTAGGTTACTCATGCTAATGGAGTCAGATAGTTTTCATAGAATTAATTTCTTTCTTTCTGTCTTTCTTTCTTTCT
>NW_024353788.1:906783-943942 GCF_902729225.1 Pteropus medius
TTCTTTCTCTTCTTCCTCCTGGGTCATTGCTACATTTCTATCTTTGAGATTGCTAATTCTCTCTTTATTTGGTCTGCTCTATTTCCAATACTCTAATGCATTCCTCATCTCTTTTATTGAGTTCTGCTGCTCCAGAATTTCTGTTTGGTTCTTTTTAAAAATAGTTTCAATCTTTTTGGTACTCCTTGTTTATTAGTTTTCTTACTGAGCTCATTGAACTGCCTTTCTGAGTTTTCTTATATATCACTAAGTTTCTTCATAACTGCAATCTTGAATTCTCTGCCACTTAAATTATTGTCTTCTGTAACGCCGAGTTTGACTTCTGGAAAATTTTAATTTTCTTTCTGTGCTCCCAAGTTACCTTGGTTGTTCATGGTATTTGATGGATTGTTTCTCTGCCCAGGCTTTTGAGGTAGTGAACTCTTTTCTTGTTTAGATACTGTTTTGCCCTCAACACTTCAGCAGGTTGATAGATAGGATACTTTCTTCTCTTTATGCTGCTTGGAGCATCTCAGGTTTCTTTACAAGGCTTTTCTGGGGTGTGTTGCAGGGAACATAAGTTCATGATCTTGTGGCTCTGCCCCCTGCCACTAATGGCTGTCAGCTCTGCTGTTTTGTTTAAAGCTTCCCAGCCACCTCTACTTGTTTCTTCCACAATGGGCAGGGGAGAAGGGAGATGCTTTTTCCAGGAGAGAAACTGCTTTTGCCCCTCTTACACTCTAGGCCATATTATGAAGACTACTGCCTGACCTCTCCACTACCATTGCTCTCACTTGAGCCACAGTGAGCACCGAGCTACATCTACTGCCATTGTTCCTGTCCTTTCTCCCATCCAGCCTTCTGTACTCATTCCCACGTGCCACCTTCAGACATCATGATGCATGGATCTTTCAGGTGTGTTTGTCTGTTGAGCAGGGGATCCTTTGTTGAGTTACAATTGCCCAATTTGTAGATTTTTGGAAAGAAACAATAGTGTTTCCTCACTCTGTCATAACGCTGACATCCCTTTTTCACTTTTAATGTTTATGCCACTCCTCTGCATAGATTTATAATGCTTCTTAACCAGGTCCCTACTGAGAGACACTTGCATTATTCTTTTCTTTTTTGTTTCTTTGCTTTTTGCTTTTACAATCAATGCTGCAACATGTAGTTTTTAATATAGTAATTTGGTGGGTATACAAGTATTTTTTGGGTCATAGTCTCAAAATGGGGCTGCTGGATGTACGCACTTTTAAATGTATACAGAAATTGTCACATTTTTCTTCCTGAAAACATTACCAGTTTGCAATCCTAGCTGCAATATATTTAAGTACCTGTTTTGGTGTGGTTATTTTTTAGACTATGAAAATACACATTTGGGAGAAACACATTTGGGAGCCATCTGTGTATAGATGATATTAGAAATCCTAGGACTGGATGAAACTAGAGAAGTTACGAAGGCAGTAAGAGCAGAGCAAGCAGCCCAGATACAGCTCTCCAGCCCTCTGACACTTAGAGCAAAAAGGCCAACAAAGGAAACTGAGAAGGAGCAGCCAATTGGTAAAAAGCTAGAACTGTATACATCACCGAAGCTTGACTGGGGATAGCAGGTAGGAGGAGGGGGAGTATAAATTAACATAATCACTTTGGAGAACAATTTGGCATCATGTAGCATCACGGAGAAAAGACGTGCAGTTATTCCACTCCTACATACATATCCTAGGGGAACTCACACAGTATCCAAGGAGAGATTTCCTAGAATGTTCATTTCATCACGTCTGTGATAGAAAGAACCTAAAGGTCAGTGATGAGAAGAGGTAAATTGTAGCATGTTCATACCATGGACACTATCCAGGAATGAAAACTAATTAACTATTTGTAGAAATGTTGGTTCATCTCATATACAATGTTAACTGAAAAAAGCAAGTTATAGAATGATACATTCAGCAAGAAGCAATTTATCAAAGTCTAAAAACATGCTAAACATGAGGATTGGAGAAATAGGAACCCTCATACACTGCTAGTGGGACTGCAAATTGGTACAGCCACTATGGAAAACAATATGGAGGTTCCTAAAAAAAACTAAGAATTGATCTACCATATGATCCAGCAATCCCTCTACTGGATATTTACCCCAAAGACTTGAAAACCCATATCCGAAAATATATGAGTTTCACACCGATGTTCATAGCAGCATTATTCACAGCGGCCAGGACATGGAAGCAACTGAAGTGTCTTATAATAGATGATTAGCTAAAGAAGCTGTGATACATATATACAATGGAATATTACTCAGCCATAAAAAGAGATGATATACTGCCATTTGCAACAATGTGGATAGAATTCGAGATAATCATGCTAAGCGAAATAAGCCAGACAGAAAAGGTTGAAAATCACATGATATCAACAAATGAACAGGATAAACAAACAGAGACTCATGGACATTGACAATGGGCTAGTGGTTACCAGAGAGTAGGGAGTGGGGGAGGAGGGCAGAGGTAGACAGGGTAAAGAGAGTCAAATATAGGGGGGTAGGGGGAGGGTAAAGTGGGTAAGGGGATCAAATATATGGTAGCTGAAGGAATCTGGACTTTGGGTGATAATTACACAATAGAATATATAGATGTCAAATTATAATGTACACCTGAAAATTATATAATTGTATTAACCAATGTTACCCCAATAAACTCAATTAAAAAATAAAAATATGCCAAACAAAGGGTTTAAAATTTTTTTTGTAAAAATATAAAGCACACACCAAATTCAAGACACACACACACACACACACACACAGTCCTTGCCTGTACAGTGTTAACTCAAACACGTGGATGTCAGAACCAAGCAAAATAAGGACTGTTTGTATGTATTTCTAATATTTACTATATATACTATAAATAAATAATATAAAAATATTACAAATTGATAAACCTCGGTGGTGACTCCATAAAACTTTCTTACAATTCTCTATATTTTTCTTCCAACTAGAACTACTTTGTAATAAAATATATGAAGTAAATCCAAAGAAATTAAGCAAAATAAATAAAAGGAAAGATTTATTAAGTGTGGGGAAAGCTGCTGAGGACACAGACATCTCCATTAGAACTGGCGATACTGAGCATGTCAGTGACCTTGACCAGAATAGATTTCTTGGAGGAATGTGAGCAGAAGCCATAATAAAATGAATAAAACTATGGAAGAAGGATGAAGAGGTGTGGACCGCAGGGGCAAATAGGCCTTAGGTGTCCAACTCTGTGTGGGGTGTGGGATGGGGTGGAGTGGGGTGGGCAGGACTGGGAGGTAGAGTTGGATTCTGAGCATTCTTCTTTAGGTCCAAGGCTTAGAGAAAGAGAATATTTATATTATATTATATTATATTATATTATATTATATTATATTATATTAATATATTATATTATATTATATTATATTAATATATTATATTATAATATAAGAATATAATATACATTCTTATTCTTATATTATATTTATATATTAGCTCTTTCTTCAATCTTCAGGGAGATTTTCTAAAATAGGTTTTGTAATCCGAAGAATAAATTCCTCCAATAGCTCCTGAGTTCCTCAGAAACATTAAGTACTTTGCCCCGGTTTCTGAAACCAGAGACAATAATGTGAAGTTCTTGGGGGCTAGACCTCACAATCTGGGCTACTATTCACAATCATGTGCAAAAAGTTGGTAGATTTTGCTTTCCAGAAGGATTTCTTTTTAAAGAAAGTTCTTTATTAGAATGTTTGCAATACATGTATCTGACAGAGGATTTGTGTCCAGAGTACATAAATAAGTCCTAGGACTGGATAATAAAAGACAAGCAAGCAACAACAGCAATAAAAATGAGTAAAAGACTTAAACAGGCACTTTATAAAGGAAGATATGTGAATGGCCAATAGATATATGAAAATAGTCATCAATATATATATATATCAATAGTCATCAAGGGAAAATATAACAGAAAACCACAATGAAAAGCCACTATGCATTAATTAGAATAGCTAAAAGTAAAAAAGATTAATAACTATAATTACGGGCAAGGGTGTGGGGCAAACTCAACCCTCGTCCACTGCCTAGATGACTATAAAACAACCACTTTGGAAATTAGTTTTGTATCTTCTTATTAATAAAGTTAAACAAGTCCTCTGTAACTAGCATTTATAGTCCTAGCTATTTACTCAAGAGAAATAAAGATATATGTCCTTAGATACCATATGCAAGAACGTTCACAGTTGCTTTATTTGTAAAAACTGAAAACCAGGAATATCCCTAAATGTCCACAAATTGTGGCACAATCTGCAATGGAAAATTACTCAACAATAAAAAATGAAGAACTACTGATACATGCAATAACATGGGTGGATCACGTAGATATTAGGTCACATACAAAAATCCAGGCACGAAGAAAGCTCTCTGAAAGTATTTTATGAAGTTTTAAAATAGGCAAAGCTACTCTACTCTATGGTGATAGTCATCAGATCAGTGGTTGTTTGGTAAGGGAGAGGGAGTTGAATGAAAAGGAACCAAGGAAATTTTCTTGGGTGAAGGAAACAGTCTTATAGGGGTGTGATGACATGGCTGTATGTATTTATTAAAACTCATCTATGGATGATTCACTAAAGATCTGTTCATTTCACTATATGCAAATCATACCTCAATTTAAAAATATTTAAAATAAAACACTTTTAATGTTAATAAGAAAAATGAGATAATTGGAGGCAAGATATAGGAAGACATCCACCACAGCGCTGTGAAGGCAAAAACGAAACAACCAAAAATACATCGATAAGGCACTGGTTAAGTATATAAGAATATGGTGGACTTCTCAATCTTTGTAGCTTCTTTATCTTTTTTTAAGAAGGTGATCTTGTATTATTGTGTATCTTTTAAAACATTTATCTATCTCAGTTTGACTGTAGACTCTTTGAAGTTAAGGACCACCCCAAGTTTTAGTAGTCTGAAAGTCAAATATTCTGCCCTGTTATTCCTATAAGCACATGAATCATATCTTTTTAAACTTCAGGGTGGGGATCTCTTTGGACTCCCACCCTACTCCTTTTTAATCTATCGCACACCAACTGTATAGGGCTGGATCCCTCAAGGAGAGAGAGAGCAGACTGCACAAACAGCTTTGCAGGGTGGATTCATAACTGGTGATGTGAAACACCTTCAGAGAACCCACGCTAGGCCAGAAGGAAGAGAAACAGAAAGCTCAAAGCCCTTGATATCTGGCACCTTCACATTTTGTTTAAGAGGAAAGAGTAAAGTACCAAACAACCACAGGATGAGCATTAAGACTGTATGTATCCATGAGCCAACATTTTGTGACTTGTATGATTTCAGAAGAGAGACATCAGTGGGGCCAGAGGAGGCATTAAGGGTTTGGGGGGCCAGAGGGTGGAATTGATGGTGGGGAGTAGCTTGCTTCTTTGTAACATATACCATTTGCCAGGAGCTTTATATTAGTATCTTCTTTAATCTTTACAATGTTCCCCTAAGGAAGAACTTTCCATTTCAGAGCCCTATAAGTAAGAGTCAATGGTTTAAGTAACTGGTCTATAAAATCACCCAGGAGCAAAACTGGATTGATACACAGAACTCCTGCCCTGAGCCTGTTTTGTTTCTATATCCCACCTCAGGACTGTTAAGAAGGGGAAGACTTTTGAATGGATCGGGAGACTGGGGACAGCACTTTCCAGGGAGAGCTGAATCTGCACTTAAACAGTGGAGAGGCTCCCTTCTCCCTTCCCCTCCACATCCTCCTCAAATAATTAGAATCTCTGCTCTCAACCATCCAGCACCACTTCTTCTCCCTCTCCCTGTAATAACTAGAAGAACAGGAGAGGAAGGAAGAGGAAATTGTCTTTGACCTCCTTGGGCTCTCCTTCTCCTGGGGTCTCTGCCTTCCCACAATGTACCTTCCCCATACCAGCCCATTCACTTCACAACTGATTGCCTATTGCAAACCAAGAACCGTGCTTGCCTCTGGGGATAACAAAATGAGTAAGATAGCCCCAGCTCTCAAGGACTTTACTGTTTAGGTGGGAACAAAGACTCTAGAGCAGATTGTAATAATTTTCTTCTGTGTTAAAATTAAGTATCCTTCTGGCCTCTGGAGGAAGGACAGGGGTAACTCAGGGGAGGGGACTTAGACAGAACTGACACATAGGGCATGGCGGGTTCCAGAACTCTCTTTATTGGAATTCAAATCTGGACACAGGTAAATAATGTCCTTCCGACTGCATACCTTTCAGTCTTCTGGAGGAATGGGCAAGCTCATTCCAGAACAAGAAAGGCAGATTGGGTGAATAGATTAATCCTCAATGATATTAGCCCAGGACACTTGAGTTCTGCTGGTCACCACTGCCTACCCAGACTTCTAGGTCCAGCCTCCTCCCAAGCCTCTCACAGCCCTTAACTGCATTCCATGGTATCCCCATAAATATCGCGGCCATAGCCAGCCTGTTAAAAAATGAAGTAACATTGACCCTGGCTGAAATCTCCTTGAAGCAGAGATAAACTTGGCACTTTAGCCTCTTTAAAAGGTTTAATTACAAATCCAGATGGCCTATAAACCTATGAAAGGTTATTTAACTGATAGTCATAACACCTACAGCTGATAAAGACACAGGGACTGAGGCATTCTTGAGAATAGAAACCCTGGAGACTGGAAAGTGCTTCCATTGTTTGTGAACATAATCTGACAGTATTGGGGAAAATACCCACTACTCCTTGACCCAGCAATCCACGGTGGGGAATATCTCCCATAGAAATAAGAAATGGAGGTTAAGTATATGTAAGGATGTTTATTGTAGCTTTATTTGTGGTGTTGAACAAGCAACAATCCAAATGCCCATCAAGAGTGAAAAGCCTGAATAGACTATGATACATGCATCCAATGGACTATTATGCAGTTACTAAAAAGGAGTTTAACCTAAATGTATGGGGAGATGTTTATGAGTTTCAAAGTATTCTAAATAGTATTATCCTACTTTTGTGAGAGCAAAAGACAAAACCATCAAATCTCTGGATATCTGCTTGTATGGTCCTCAGAGAAATGCGCAGAGGGGTATACAGCAGACAGTTTCGGTGGCTGCCTCCTGATGGTGGAAATAGAGGGCAAGTGTTTGGATTGCTCACTTTGAACAAGACCGTACTGCTTTTGTAATTCAAATTTTGTAAGTATCAGAAGCGTCTTGGTGATGGTTGTTGCACAATAATGTGAATGTACTAAATGGTACGCTGAAGATAGAGTTAAAATGGTAAGTTTTGTGTCATGTGTATTTTACTACAATTTTTTAAAAAAACAAAACCAGAAAAAACTTCTGATGCATCTTCAAACGACGTGACTGAGACGGAAGTTGGGGCTAGTCAGAGGCTAGGAAATTAGACACCAAAGCAGATTTTAAAAAACATAATTAATTGGTGAGGATGGGTCTGAACATAAAACACTCATAATCCCAAGGTTGACGAAGAAAAAACAATTTAAATCAGACTTCCAAAATCGGCCTGGACCAAAACAAAGCACCTCTTTTGCCAGCGGAGGGCAGAATCCCGGCTCTGACTAGATTTGGTCCAATGAGAGTCAAGGAAAAGGGCAAGTCCCGCCTCTCAAGCAGTTACGGCCCAATGGGAGAGGCCCTGGATGCAGGCGGGGAGTTCGGCCCGAGCTGTCGGCCGGGCTGGAGGCCCCGGCCAGAGTCGTGGCCCTACAGCTCCTTACAGGCCTGCTGACCTCTCCCTGCCACCTTCCCACCAATGTCTGACCCGCCAGCCCGCAGTGAGAGGCTTGCCCTCCAAGAACATTGAGGCCAGGTGTTTCACCCCACCGCTGGAGGCGTGAAGGTGCTTCTCGTGCCTCGCCTCTCGCAGACGCTGTTCATGGTCGGGGGTGACATTGTGTGGGCCCCTCCGCTTCACGCCCAACCTCCCCCTCCCCCAAACTAGGGGCTTTATGACCACTTCCTGAAGCCCAGCCAGGGAGGACTGGAGAGGTGGAGGTTGCCAAGTCTGAGAGAAGATAAGGCCGGGTGTGGGGCCTCAAGTTTCCTCTGAGACTGGTTGCCTCTCAGATTACCCCAAATCCTCTACCCTTGAACCTTAAATTTAACCCCTACACTTAGTCTTGCAGCATGGCAGGAAGGAACAGAGAAAAAAATTATATCAAATTGGTTTTTGCAGCCCCCCACTTGCTGATTAACTACTTCCTGCTTGGTGTGAGGGGATAGAAAGATGAATAAGATCTGATCTTAAAGGGTGTCAGTCTGAAGAAAAAAACTATGAGGCAGATTAGTGTCATAAAATGTCACAGATACTATCAGCGGAATGGGTAGAGTATTGGAGCTTCCCAAAGCAGGGAGTTAATTCTATCTCTGGAGGTGCAGAAAGACTTTGGAGGAGGTGTCTGATGTTCAACAGAATATAAGCAGGGTTTTGGGTAGAAAAACCAGGGCAGGGAAAGGGCATTCCCAGCAGCTGGACAGCTAGAATGGGTTTCTGGGAACAGGTAAATCTGAAAATCTGGCTTGGGTAGGAAAGTACAGGCTGAATCAGAGCACTCATCTCTGCCATTTCTTTCTGAGTAATTACTAACATTAAACTACTGAATCTCAGCCATTTCCCTCCATGGTAGATCTTATTTTCCCAGGTTACAGATGAGAGAGGGAGGCTTAGAAGTTATGTGATTTCCCTAAGTTCACACTGCTGGTATGTTGGTTAGTGAGGGATGTCATGTTTTGTTTGTTTGTTTAAGTCTATCTGATTTTTAAATTCTAGGCAAGTCCCCATTTCCCACAGGAGCCAGGCCAAGGCAGCAGGGAGGGTCTCAGTGAAGAGTCTCAGGCAGGGCAGTAAAATGATCTGACTTGTGTTTAGAAAAGGTAGCTTGAGCAGCTGTGTGTGGGAGGGATGGTGGGAGCCTCAGGGCTAAGGATAGAGAAGTCCAGAGGTGAATGAGTTTCTCCAAGCAATACTCATAAAATGAACAGAGAGTGGGCTTGAAGAATTCACTCAGAAAACCCCAGAGTCTCTCCTCAGGCACTGGAGCCAGTCAGGGAGGCTGAGGAAAGGAGTCAACTCCCAAGCAGGAGAGTGATCAGAGGAAGAGAATTCTAGAGTCACAGGCTGCTGAGAGAACACAGCAGATAAGGGCTGAAAGAATTGGTGGATTCAGCAATTAGGAAGTGGCTGGTGACCTCAGCATCAGGTGAAAGCAAGATTTGATGAGGCATATGTTTACTAAGTGAAAAAAAAAGTTACATAACAGTACACACCCTCTCTTCTTCCTCTCTTCTTCTTCTTCTCTCTTCTTCTCTCCATTAACTGTTAGGGATGATCAGTTCCCGGAGGGGCAGGCAGAAGTGCAGGCATAGGGAGAGCACCGCAGCATACCTGCGAAAATCAGAGCCATCTCAGGGGAGGGATGTTCCTGCTGGTTGCGTGTGCCAGAACTAGGAACCCAAAGGAGGCCAAGAAATTAACTGCAGAACAAGAAAGAGATAATTTATTTGGGGAAGCATAGATGAGTGCATAGAGAGTGTGCAGCATGTATGTGTGTGCATGTGTGCGTGTGTGTGTGTGTGTGTGTGTCGTGGATCAGTACACCATTCTCTGAGTAAGGGTCAGAAGTCATCTCTGAAACAAAGGGAAGCAGCAGCGTGGTAGATGGTTAAGGCTGGGTAAAGGTTTAATGTGGCCGCTGTGTGTAGCGGAAGAGGGAACGAGTCTTCCCTTGGGAGTGGACAGTCTCAGGAAGGCACTGGGACATGGAAGAGCAGTGATGTTCAAACATTCCTGTTAGGAGAGGGAGGCGTGAAGGCAGGAGGTGGTGGAGTTTAGGGTGAATTCGGCCTTTAAAGGGTCTTGTTTAGCCAACTAAGGAGCTCAGAAGTCATCCTGAGGATGAAAAGGAATCCTTGAAGAAGCAGCAGAGTGTATGCAGGCTGATAGGCCATTCTGACATCAGGGAGGTCAGATTAAGACTGGAGGGAGGAAGACTAGCTGGAAAGACTCTGGCTACAATCCAAGCAAGCCTTGCTATGGGTTGGTTTGGTGAGGATAGAGAGGAATGTTCAGATTGGAGAAATAGGAAGTAAAAAATGGGCAGGCTTGGAAATTGTTCGACCCTGGAAGGTGCTGCGGGAGGCTGCATCTAGCATAAGCACCCACATAAAGCACGCTTGCTGATTTTTTGGGAATAGCCAGTTCTGCCGCCTATGACAAGAAAACAAGTGGTAGGGGTAGAACTCACAAGAAGCGTTATGCATAGATAAGTAAATTAGTAATCTGTGTGACACGTTAAATATTGGTAAGTAGAACATGTTGTGAAATGAGGTAGAAACGGAGGGATGGAACAAGTAGACTCTAAATACTATGATACCCTAAACACATGAGACATCTGAGGCAGTCAGTGTTCCAGAGGCTTCAATGTGACAGGAGAGATGCACACTGCATAAACCAGAATTCAGGCCATCATCCTCCCACGCAACTTGTACCCGATTCTAAATGTGTTAGCCTACTCCATCGCTTTCTCCTTGCTCCTCGCTGTGTGTTTTACATTCATTGAGTCAGTCATGAGATTCGAGCGTCTTAATTTGGTCTGGGACCCTTTTTGTTCCTTGACCTCTGGTGTACTGGGTTCTGTACCAGGAGGCAGGTTACTGTGGCATCAAGGTAATTTCCTACACTACAACCCAGTTCTGACTTGAGTAAGCATGTAGTGGATGGTGATGCCACCTACCAAGAATGTAGGACGAGGGCCAGGTTGTTGCATGGTGGGGGCTAAGAGGACGTGCTCAGTTTGGACGTATGGAGTTTGAGGTGATGTAGGGCATTAGGTCAAGATGGCCAACAGCTGGTGGGATGCAATGGCATGAAGTGCAGGGATTTAGATACTGCAAGTTGCTCTTATTTAAAACAATGAGCCTGGATGAGATCCAGCAGGGAAATAAGAGTTTCCCTTTCCATTGTTCACTCCTCATTCCTCTCACCCACTCTTTCAGTGCCCTAAAAATAGTCATACTGCCTCACCTTCTCACAGGAGCCTCGTGGACCATCTCCTGGTGTCGACGCCTGTTAGAGATAAACCTTTGCCACCTTTTCTTTTTTCCTCAGTAGCCTGTTCTCTGTGCTGTGACTTCATTGCTCCTTTCCGGCCCAGCCCTGGGCAAGCCCCTTATGAATTCTCGGGCCGCTCGAATGACCAGCCTTTCTTAGGTGCTACAAAGATGGCAGGTAAGCAGAGTCCCAGACATCCTGGCCCCAGGCCAGGGGCCCAGGGCCTTGGGAGAAGCTGATCCTCAGACTGAAGGCCAGAACCCAGCATCTATTCATTGTCTCAAGGAGCATCATGGAGCAGAACAACCAGAGCCAAGGTGATGCAGGCCAGGGGCGGGAGGGGCTCATCACAGTCCTAAAGATAAGGAGCTGTGCACTCATTATTGTTCAGTGAATATTCATTAAGCTCAGTGCCGGCCACTATGGGGGCATTCTAGACACGGCACCTCCACTAAGGTTCTGACGTTATCTCCTCCTTCTGTGGGGTGGGGGGGACTTCACCCCGGACTCCAAACCCTATTGTGTACCCAGTGGTGCCGAAAAGACTGGGTATTGGGTGTTAGATATTGGAAAGGGTAGGACATAAGTATAAGACTCCCACTCTTCCCCAGGCAGGGAGTAGGGCTAGACAGTGCCTGCTGTCTCTAGGCTCCCAAGCCTTCTCTTTAGGTGGAAAAAATCATATCCAACTTCTTCAAATCCAGGGCCTGGGAAATAACTGACCTTCTTTTAGACACAGCCATCTCTTCACTCCCACCAGTAGTTATAGGAATCCTGGAAACCTGGTCAGGATCCCAAGCAAAGTATATTTCTAACCTACAATTGTTGTTGGTTTTTTTTCCCCCCATTTAGCAAACATCTGAGAGTCTAGAAGTGCTGTTCATTGTGCTATTACCAATATTAAACATTGCAAAAGCAAATGAAGTTTTGAATTCTTACTGGCAGGTTTTACATTAACACTGGCATGCATTATCTCATTTTGATCTTTACTTGCGAGGTAAGGAATATTATTATCTTCCATTCCCAGATGAGGAAAGTGAGGCTTAGAGAGGTTCAGGTACATTTGCCATGGGCGATGTAGCCAGTAGTGGCCTTTGCATCTGGGTTTTAATCATGATGCTGTGCTGGGCACAGGGCATAGGTCCTTGCATGCAGGAGGACTCAATGTGGTGGGGTGTGGAGCAATGCTGACCCAATGTGCTCAGTATGGTAACTGCAGCGTGAGCGATGCATGCTGGGAACACAGGAGGGCGCCACTTGGGACAGGGGATAGAGGCTGGGGTGCAGCAGGACTCTGCTGGGGATGTGGATGGCAGAGAAGGTATGTTTTAGGGAATGAGTGAAGTTTTATCAGTCGGAGAAGGAAATTTCAGGCATTTTGTGAAGTGGTGGGAGTGGAGCTGGAGAAAGCCGCTGTTTTGCTTTCCTGTGACTTTGGTGTTCTGGGCTTTGGCCTTTCAGAGTCACACAGCCTCTCAACCATGGAGGTCTGTGAGTCGCTGGGGAGCAGAGCAGCCAGGGGTACTGGCAATACAACTATGATGGCCAGGACTTCCTTCTCAGCATAATTGAGTCAACTCCAGTAAAAATGATCCAGACAAAAAAGCAAAACTGCAGATGAGGAGGGAAAGGAGCAATCCTTCCTGACCAAGAGCGACATCTACCCTCTCCAGAAATATCTAGAAGCATAGGAGTGATAGGTGCAGACAGATCAGCGTGGGGAAGTTCGAGGGGCTGAGGGCACCGCGGGGAGGGGTGGGAGAGCAGGCCTCTCCGCCAGCCTCAGAAACCGCATCACATAATCTGTGTTGTGTGTGAGCACAGTGCTGTCGCTGACCAGCCTGGTCATTCTGCTTGCCTTCTCTCACGGATATTTGGCCAGCCCTTCTCCACTTGATATTTGAGTTCTGACCCAGGGCTTAGTACCCCAGGGCACTCAGGGTAGGGTGTGACCAATAGTCACTGTAGAATGCAGTGTGAATAGTGCCTGGGTGGCAGCCAGCCTGTGTGGAGGATCATGGTAGTTTGGCAAGACCGGAGGTGGTAAACTGGTCTAGGAAGTCTTTAGGTCTCCTTTGCCATCACTCCTCCCCATCCCAGTAGCCTCTCAGTGCATGTGACTCTACAAAGCCCCTGGAGGGGAGCCCATCTCAACACAGGGGGCCCTCTAATTCTCTCCTCCACGGGCCAGCTCACCTAGTTGAGGAATGCACCTCCCCTGAACCCTAGTCCCTGAGACTTCAAGCCGCTTGACGCCAGGGGGAGGAGACTGCTTAGAGCCAGCAGTCCACAGAGATGCCCTTTGACATGAGCAGACGCTCTCTCATCTGGTGGAACCCCAGGCCAATGCTGGGTCCTTGTAAGACCTCAGATGAGCAGCCAGAGTGGCCCAGGGAAAGGCGCGGGGAGGGGGATGTCTGGCAGGGCTGTCAGTGGCCCACGTGCCCTCACCTTTTAGAGCCTCCTCATTCTAAGCACCCCCTGTCTGGATCTACTGTGGGCTCCTGGCTTCTGCAGTGGTCATTGTGGGACTTACAGGCACCTTCTTCTGGAAGAAATGGAAGAAAGGCGGGACAATGGGTATGCTCAGAATTTTAGAGCTGGAAGTGACCTTAAGGATCATCTGGTGTCCCTCTCTCTAGGAGGCTGAGGCCCCAGAGTGGAGGTTTAGAGAGCAACAGAGGGAATGTGAAAGAGGAGGGAGCGTTAGCATTTCTATTCCTCTCTAGCTTTGGCCTGGGTCGTCTCCTTCCTCCCCACCCCACCCCCCACACACACAGAGGCACACGCATGTGCACACTCCCATACACCTGTTTTCTTGAGAAGTTTGATCATCTGGAGTGCTGAGTTTCATGTAGTCCCTAATGCATTTCTCATCTCATTCATTGAGTTCTGTAGCTGTAGAATATCTGTTTGGGTTTTTAAAATAGTTTCAATCATTTTGGCAAAGCACTCCCTTTATTCATTAATATTCTTCCTTAGCTCATTGAATTTTTAGTTCTCTTGTATCTCATTGAGCATTTAAAACAAAATAATAATTGCTATCTTAAGTTCTCTGTCATTTAAGTCACAGCCTTTCATGACTTTGAGTTGAATTTCTGGAGACTTTTCATTTTCTTTCTGTGTTCCCATGCTACCTTGGTTGTTATGGTATTTGATGGATTGTTTCTCCGCCTGCACGTTTGAGGTAATGAGCTCTTATTTAGGAGCAGGTTGATAGGTAGGGTAGTTTCATTTCCTTTCCCCTAGATAGTGCTATAGTGCAAGTTTTTATTTTCTCTTACCTGCACTAGTCACACCTCTGGGACTGGGGTGAAGCGGTGTCACCTAGGTTAAGGAAAATGCTGTATACCCACTGAGATGGTAGGTGTCTTCTTTGTGACCAGTAGCCTTAGCTACAGGGCCCTGTCACTGGTGGGGGGAATGTGGCATGTGGTGGAGGACTGGTTTTATGAGCTCCCAGCACTGCCTTCTTATTACTAATCGTTGCTGGCTTTGCTTTGTTTTTGGAGGTGTTTTCAGTGCTTCTGCTGAGTTCTGCCAGGATAGGTGGGGCAAGGGTTAAGTTCATAATTTCCTGGCCCCACTGTACTGTTTAAGATGTTTCAGTTTTCTCTACCTGGCTCTGCCAGGATGGGTAGGGCAAGGGAGGTAAATTCACTCTCTGGCAGTTCTGCCCCCTTCCAGTAACAGCAATGCTGTGCTCTTTAGGCATCCCAGCCACCTCTACCCAGGTCTTCCATGATCAGGAGTGAGGAAGAGACGTGACTTTTATCGAGGGACCATTGCTTCTGCCCCTCGTGAAATCCAGACCATGGTGCGAGGACCGCAGCCCCAGTTTTCCACTGCTACAGTGCTCGCTGGAGCTGTGGTGGGTGCTGAACTGCATCTGCGGCAACTGTCCCTGTCTTCCCCCTCCCACCTCCCCTGCTTATTCCAATCTGCCCACCTTCAAATATCCTGATGTATGGATCTTTCTGGCATGTTTATGTGTTATGCAGGAGATCCTTTGTTGAGGTCTAGTTGTCTGAATTGTTATAAATTTAAGGGGAGAAATAATGGAGTCTTCTCACCACACCATGGTGCTGGAGCACTTTTTTCTGTTTGCATTTCTAAAGAGAAGTTTCTGCACATGCAGGGGTCTTCAGGGGAAAAGCTACAGATAACTTTAGGAATACTAGGACCCATGCCAAGTGGCTGATTGATCCACCCATCAGCCATCCACAGTTGAGGGAAGGGGCTAGTTCTTACCTTGGTCCTTCATCTGCATCCCATGTATCAAAAACAGGAATAAAGAATGGTAACAACTACATTCCTATCGATAAGTACCTTAAATGGAAAAGAATTAAGTGCTCCCACCAAAAGATGGGTAAAAGGATAAGAAAACAAGACCCCTACATATGAAAAGGAAGAGAATAGAAAACGATATTGCTTTGATGAATCTAGAAGGTATTTAAGTCAGACTGAGAAAGATAAACACTATATGATTTCATTTACATGCAGAATTTAAGGAATAAAAAGAACAAACTAATCAAAAACAGACTCACAAATATAGTGGACAATTTGGTGATGGACAGAGGGGAGGAGGGTTTGGGGAGCTGGGGCAATGAGGTGAAGGGTTAAAGAAGTGCAAATTAGTGGCTGATGGATGGTCACAGGATGGGGAGCATGGCATAGCGAATGCAATTAGCATTAATACATTGGCTGAGTGGAGGGTCAGGGGAGGGAGGGAGCAATTGGGGGGATCATTTTACTAACTATATAGATGTCTAACCAATGTACTGTATACTTGAAACTAATGAAAAAAATTTTTAAAAAAGATACATAAGTAGAGTGGTTATATCCTTTTAGGAAGCAATATACAGCTGGTAAAAAAAAGTGTTTAAGAAGAGTTTGTAATATCACATGGTATGTCTCATTGATAATTACATAGTTTTCAAAAGCAAGATTTGAAATAACTCATCGTGCATGACTACAGCTGCGTACTCCTTTGTGGACATGCGGGTATGCAGAAAACAACTTGTAGAACTCAGGGCGGCTGCCAAGCACAGCTACAGGGGCCTGTGATGGTAACGTGACGTCTGTGAAGAGCTGCTAGTCAAAGGGCTCACAGTGATCCTCCAAGTGGACATAATAGGTGGTTTCCCATCTTCCCACTTCTAAAAACTTTTTATATTGTCTATAATTAAACATGTTTTACTTCTCAATAGGATAAAATACCTATCATGAAGTTTTAAAACATCTGAAATAAAATTTTAATG
The DNA here is from genome assembly GCF_902729225.1 of Pteropus medius. NCBI lineage: Eukaryota > Metazoa > Chordata > Mammalia > Chiroptera > Pteropodidae > Pteropus > Pteropus medius. Next base: position 923,086 of record NW_024353788.1, read on the forward strand.
AACAGAAGTCCAAATCTTTTTTCCCAACTGAGCTTCAAGCAAAGTCTCTCCTTTGGACTTCACAACTCAGAAATCTCTACCAATGGCTCCTCTGGAGGGAAGAAGTGAAATCTTCATCCACAATCCTTGGATTCTAGGGGTGAGCTGAGCAATAAAGGCAGTACTAGGAATACCATCAATTTATAGATTACTGGTTGCATGTAATTTTATTCCCACCACAATGAGAGAGTGGGATGGATTCTTTTCATTTTCTCAGCTTAGGAATCTGAGACTCTAAGATTCCAAATGCCTGGGCTGGATTCTCCAAAAATGTTGGCCTTGAGGCTTAAAGGACACTTTACCTGGGAAGTCCATCTGGGCATGAGCCACTCCAACAAAGGGTCCACAACATAGGGAAGAGCTACACCAGGGCCAGACCCCAAGGACATTTCCACTCACGGACGGTCCACAAAATGGTTTGACCAGCGCCCTCTCCAGTCTCTGTCCCTGACCTGTCCCAAGAGAACTCAGTCACCTGTTCTGACCAGGAGGCTCGAATATGCAGAGATAAGATGTAATGGAGAGAGTGGAAAAGGTGAGAGGGAAGAGGGACAGTGAGAGAAAGGAAGAGAGAAAAAGAAAAGGGGAGAAAAAAAGCTAAGAGGGAAATAAATTTTAAAAGATGTAATATTACGTCTAACCTTTCTCAGTTATTTATTGACATTTCACCATAGCTGTTTGATATTTCTCTGAATACATAGACATCTATTACAGTTACCACCAGACCATTTGAGAGTAAATAGCAACATCAAGACCCTTTACCTCCAGATGTGGCAAGATGTATCTCTTAGCAACAAGAACAGTGTTTTGTTTATTAACAAAGCACACATTTCAAAGAGAATAATATGTTTAAAGCCAACTTTGTTGGGACCCACATTACATACAGTAAGATGCATCTATTTGAAATGCACAGCTGGTTGAGCTTTGGCAATTGTACACACCCTCGTCACCATTACCACTGTGAAGATGGAGAACATTCCAACGTCTCCAGAGATAAGTCATGTCATAAAATGCTATACATCCATTAGAAAGAGTAACATAGAGTTTAATGTATTGCTCTGAAAAGCTGTGCCCAGTACATATTCAAGCTTTTTTAAAGGTTAAGAACGTGCTGAATTATGCCACTTATACCACTTACAAAATAAATGTTTTAAATAAAGGAAAACCTGGAGATTTCTCACCAAAGTTTTGACGGTAGTATCACCAGGGAATGGGATAACCCTGGTGACTTTCACTTTCTCTGAAATGTAGGAATTTTATCTTTTAGTATAAATTTGGATTTATATGAGGGTCTGGGAGAGAATATTTCAGTTTTAAATGTTATGAAACTAAGCCTCAAATTTAATGAATTACAGATTTTTAAAAACCAAAATTTTAATTAAATCCAACACCAGAAATTGTCTTTTAAGATAATCCTTCCCATTTCGATAGTATGGAATCTTTCTTAAAGTGCTTCTGAAAGGGATGTTTTAGTGGAGTAGACAGATATGTAACAAACACTCAATGTGCAGGTTATAATAAAAAGAAATGCAAGACTGAATGCAGGCACGGGGGACCCTGTCACATCTATACTCACATCAAATTTGAAACCCAAGGTGCCATAGCGTCCTGGGGTCCTAAACAAAGTCTGGGCAAATCTTGCTTCTTGAGTATTCATTGCTTTTGCAAAAGGTCAAAGGCTTTTGAGACTGACGTTCTGATCTAAAGAAGTTTCAAGAATGTTTGGTGCCTGGCTCCCTTCTCCAGGACACTGGTGATGAGATCAGACTAGGAGGAGACTGAATACTTATCCTTTGCAAAGTAGGTATCGCACTCCTACTGATTTACCAAATTTATCCTGACAGAAAACAGAACAACAGGCCAAATTCTGCAGTGACTTTTCTGGCCAATGCGAGGCCCTGCACTCTGCCCATTCCTCCCGTGCTTCAGAACTCTGGACAGCGAGGCTCTAAGCCATCAGGCCAGGCCCCTCTCCTCCTGGACTCCCTTCACCTCTGTCCAGCCCCACCCCGACTTGTCTCTGCTCCCTCATCCTCTCCCCCTCCCCAGACCCATCCTGAATGTCTCTCACCTTCTTCAAAGGTTTCTCCTCCTCAGTAAAAACTCCTCCACTCTGTAGGAAAACAAATGCCAGCCGGAAATCATGCAGGACACCTGTGGCTCCCACCCTGTACATCAGTCCTGACCTCCACCCACTCCCAAACCCCCGTGTAAATGGAGAGTCAAGGTCCTAACCCGGCATCTAGGAACCTCCCACCTTGGCACTGCATGCAAGAGTTGGTATGATCTGCACATGTGCTTTCATTTCAGGAGATGCAGCAGTGATATTCATCAGATCAGTAGACTGCAAAGAAACGTGCTTCCCCAAAATAGCTTAAAGGACTCTGCTTTAGGGAGGAGGGTGAGATTGGGGGAGCCCCTGACTCCAAGACTGCTGATCACTCCTACACAAAGGGATACTGAAAGGTGGTGCAGGACAGGCTATTCCCTCCAGGGACCAAGCAGGGAAGTCAGAGCCACTGATGGTGGGAGTCTGATCCCATCTAAGAAATATCATTACCAGAAAATCTCCATGTCACACTTCTAAGCCCACACAAATGCTCAAATTGAACCATCAACAGAAAACCAAAATCCTAGTCAGGTGAGATCACTGACATTGACTGTAAGGCTTCGTGAGACCTGTAGGAAGAAAGGACAACTATTTAAGGCTGCAGTCCAATAGCCCCTCTGCCTTGGGACATTCTTGAGGCTTTTGCCCTTACTTGCTGACTTTGTAGATGTTGGGTCTGTCTTTGAACACCTTTAATTTGCTTTGACTCTAAGTGTAGAACTGGAAACTGTTCCTGAAATAGGAAACAAGGGACTGACCCTGAGCTGTCGCCCCACCTAGTGGCTTTGTTATGCAATAATTACATGAGACTGAGCCAAGAAAATTCATAGGCAAGGTAAACAGTAAACTCCCCATTTCAGCAAATGTTTGGATAGTCCAGCTCACCTGGTAAGGTTCTAGTTTTACTCCAGTCTTAATATTTTAAAATATATTTTTTCCTTGGTGTTCGTTTTTAAATTATTCATGTTATCTTACATTGAGTTTGTGTCAGTAAGCCACCTTGAATCAACTGTCGAATTAAGGTCAGTAAGTAAATATGTGGTAACATCATCTTAAATTGTACCAACACTGAATCCAGTCACTTCTCACATCTCTGCTGCTTCCACACAGAATGTTTTCTCTACACGTAAACAGGACGACCTTGCAGCTGGGCTCCCTGCTGACTCTCACGCCCTTTACTCACGTAACAGACCAAGTCATCTTTTAAATGTGACTTAGGACATACCCTCAGCACCACATCCCACCTGACACTCCAGTGTCTCCCTTCTTAGGCAGCATGAACTCCCAGTGCCTCACCAGCCCCTTCCAGCTCCCCATGGCAGGGCCCCTCTGACCGCCCTGGCCTCACCCCACCTCTCCCAGCCCAGCTCACTGTCTCTACTCACATCGGCCCCGGACACTGCCAGTCCTGTCTCAGGGCACCTGCCCCTGCTGGGACTCCCCACGTGCACCCCCTCCCAGGACCCGCATGGCTACTCCTCACACCACTCAGGTCTCTGCTCAAGTGTCCAGGAGTCAAGTCCTCAGAAACGTCATGTCCAACAGCGTTTGCTCTGCCTCACCACCAATCTTCCAGCCCAGGCATATTTTTCTCCACAGCAACTATCACTGATATCAGAATAATTTTTTATTTGTTGTCTGTCTCATTGAAATATATATTCTTTAAAGCAGGGAACTTGTCTAGTTGTTCCCACTTGTATCCCCCACATCTAAACAGCTCCAGTACAGAGTAGGGGCTCAATAAATATAGGCCGAATGAACGTAAGTCAGTATAGTAGTTTTGAGAGGAATTTGGTAACATGTATGACATGCCTTAAAAATGTTCATGCCCTTTGACCCAGTTCTACTCAAGAAATCTATCATTTTAAAACTAAACATAGAAGGATATTTAGGTATAAGGATATTAATGAGACATTATTCATAATGATAAAAAAGATACAGAAGTACAGAGAGAAAAAAGGTGTAGATGATAGAGGCTCTGTTCATCATTCTGGCAACCAAATCAAAGTTGTGACGGAAACAAGGAGCAGCAGCAAGACAAAGTCACCTGGGATCTAGATGAATAAGCCATACAACTGTGGAGAAATCCAAGGAAGCACCCTGCAACAGCAGAATGTAGGACGGGGCGAGGATGCAGGGCTGCCCGCTCTTAAGCGGCTGAGATGGAGGCTATGGCAGTGGCAGAGGCAGACGATTCTTAAAGGGGCCGTGTCCGTGAGTGGATTTTCGCAGTGAGGGACCTGCTTACTCTGAACACCAGTGCCGATTCAGCTGAGCGCAGGGGGCACCAGGGACTTACAGGGAGACATTGTCGGAGTGAGGGCTGAAGTGAGACTCGCTTTGTACAGAAGTGCTGGCGATATCCATTGTTCCCTGTTGAGCCCTCCCCGCTACCAGAGCGCTGGACACAGCACTGCCATAGCCCTGACCAGCTGTCATCAAACTGGATAACAGAGGTTGCTCCGCCCAGAAAATTCCCTGAAACCCCACCTCCTCCAACTCAAAGCCTCACTCAAGCCACATCCAGGTATATCCTCAGCAAGTCAAGTGCTCCTTGCTGAGCAGCACCTAGACTCACACTGGTGGCAGCTGGCCTCAGTTTCTGGTGTGGCCTTTTGAAGGCAACTATAAGCACAGCATCTGTGGATTGCTTGCTGAATCTTAACAGGTGGCCCTGGAGAGTAGGGGCTTGGGCTAAATTTGGCCTGCAGCTGAACCCCTCTCAGTACTGTGCCATTGGACACCTACTTCACAAATCCACACTATTAAGACCAAGAGACTTAGGAGCTTTGCTTAGTACATAGAAACAGACATAGAAAGGCAGCCAAAATGGGAATACAAAGAAGCAGAAACCATATGAGAGAACAGAACAGAGATCCAGAAATAATGGAGTCAGGTCATTTAACAGATGTAGAATTCAAAACACTAGTTATAAAGATGCTCAATGAACTGTTGGGAAGTGTAGAGAACTCCAACAAAGAGATAAAAACAGAAATGGAAATTATAAAAGAGAACCAGTCTGAAATGGAGAACACATTATCTGAGATGAGAGGTATATTAAATGGAATAAACAAAGAAATAAACAAAGTGAATAAAGAAGAGGACCATATGCCCTATCTAGAGGATGAGAAAGCCAATCAGGACACCCAATCAGAATGGCAAGAAAAAAGATGCCAAGACTATAAACATAATTTAAGGAGCATATGGGACACTATTAAGGCTCCAAATATTTGTCCTATTGGCGTAACTGAAGAAAATCAAGATGTTGAACATCTACTTGAAGAAATAATGATGGAAAATTTCCCTAACCTGGAGAAGGAAATGGACATAAAATCCCAGGAAGCACAGGCAATTCCAAAAATCAGGGATCCAAAGAGGCCCACACCAAGACACATCATAATTAAAATGTCAAAGTTTAAATACAAAGAAAGCATATTAAAAGCAGCAAGAGAAAAACAAATAATTCCATATGAGGGAACATCCATATGACTGGCAGCTGATTTCTCAAAAAAACAAAAACAAAAAAACAAAAAAACTATGCAGGACAGAAGGGCTTGGCAAAAAATATTCGACAGAATGAAGACCCAGAAAAGCTATCATTTAGAGTTGAAGGACAGATAAAGAGCTTCTCAGACGAAAATGAACTAAAGGAATTTATCATCACCAAGCCAGAATTACAGAAAATGTTGGAGGGACTTCTTTAAGAAGAGCGCCATCAGCTGTGCTCTTACTGTGTCATTTCAGTGAATTCACTCCAGTCACTGATGGAGGTCACACCCAGTCTAAAGTAGGTCCTCCGTGAACGTGGCAGAATCTTGTGGGGATGATCCTGGATCCTTAACGGTGGCTTCTCATTCAGGCCCGTGGTGCCCGTCGCAATCAGGACGGACCCGCGAGCACTTCCATCCCAGGTGAAGCGAGGCCTTAGAAGTTTTCTGATCTTAGAATCCAGCGGCGGCCCGTTGGGGGCGGGGCTGGAAAACGCACTTCCCTGCTCATGGGCCTCAATTGGATGCTGTTTAAAATAACTCGGAATGCAGATCGCCCTCCAGACCCCAGGAACTGGATTTTCCCAACCGGTAGGTGCAAACGCCTGCAGTTTAAGAACCAGAACTGGACGTGCAACGGACTATGCTCCCAACCTACACATAAGAGCCTTCGTTCTGCTTTTAGGTCAATGAACACCTTTTATTTCCTTTAGGACATTCTAGGGGTATGGGTGATCTTCGGTGGTCCCCTTAAACTCTGCAGTCTGCTGGTGCCCCTGTGTTGATAAGTCCGGGAGTCCAAAGGCGGGAGTGGAGGGGACAGAATAGTTCATGGGGTGGAGGGAAACACTGGATGAAAGAGAACCTGGGAGGCTGGTGGGGGAGAGGCTACCAGGCCTAGGTCTTGGGGCGCAACCCGAATCCGGAGTCCTGGACCATCAGTGTCTCTTCCAACCCCAGAAAGGGTAATATTGGCTTCATCTCTCCTTGCAACCATCTGTAAATGCTATGGAACATGTTGTTGTTGTCGTTGTTGTTATTGTTATCATTATTATTGAAATATTAAAAGTCTTTTTTTTCCCCCACTGGGGAAGTGAGCTGAGTGAGAGAGTTTGCTGGAACTGCCATACCTAAGAAGTCCTGGAAGGAGGCTTGACCTCACAGAGGAAAGGGCTTGGGATCAGCTGTCAGGAGAGCTGGGTTCCATCTCCCTCTCCACATCCTCACTGCCCTGGGACCTTTAGCAATGAAAAGAATCTCTCTGAGAATGGAACGGGACCCCATCCCTGACATGCTAAAAAATTTATGATGGTCAAAGTAATTAATTTATAGAAATGGATGTGAAATCTAAGAAATTGTTAAAATGTGATATGTGACTTTTCCATCCATAGATAAAGTGAAGGATAGGGGTCTTAGTGAAATAGTGAGTAATGATGGGAGTTCAACTTTTTCTTATTTTGTTAAATAGATCATGGTTTATTCTTATTTAAAAATAACTCCATCCAAAATGGTGAGTGTTAGACCCATACTCCCTGTTAAAGGAGAAAAGTGCAGAATAACATGTACATTATGGTCCCATTTATGCAACAAAACTAGGTGCCTTTGTACATGTCTGCCGACTGTCTATCATTTACTACATATCTATGTGTCTATGTATTATCTATCATCTATCTATCTATCTATCTATCTATCTATCTATCTATCTATCATCTATCTATCTCATCTATCATCTTTCATCTGTCTATCATCTATCTACATCTTTCCACAAATGCACAGACGGGATGGAAGGACATGCATCGAAATTGTTGAAAGTGGTTACCATAGTTCACCTTTAAGAAAACATTTTCAAGGAGATAAAGATGAACATAGTTCCTGATCCTGGAGTGGCTCATTGTCTAATGGGAGGATGCTAAGATGATAAGATGGTTTCAAGGCCGGGTATGTTTGGTACTATCAGGGAGATTCAAACTGTGGGCTAGACCAGTGGTTCTAAAACTTGCCTGCACATTGGAATCATTGAGGGAGCTTTAAAAGGCACAAGGGCCTGAGTCCAACCCAAGGGATGCTGATTCGATTGGTTTTGGCTGTGGCCTGGACATATGGAAAAACTCTCCAGCTGGTTCTATAAGCAGCCAAGTTTGAAGACCATAGGGGAGATGTTTTGGGGATAAGGCACAGCTTTCAGCAAAAGGAAGCTTCCAGGAGGGTGTGTACATTTAAGTGATTTTTAGTATAAAACAAGTCTTTAATAAATGGTTTTGGGAAAAAATGGACAGATACATGTAAAAAAATTAACACTAGACCATCTTCTTATACCATATACAAGAATAAACTCAAAATGAATTAAAAATCTAAATATAACACCTGAAACCATGAAACTTCTAGAAGAAAACATAGGTAGTAAGCTCTTTGATGTTGCTTTTAGCATTTTTTTAAAAATATGTCTCCTTAGGCAAGGGAAAAGAGGAAAAATAAACAAATAGGTCTGTATCAAACTAAAAGGTTTTGCTAGCAGAAGAAACCACCAACAAAATGAAAAAAAGAAGCTAATGAACGGGAGAAGATATTTACCAATGATACATCTGATAAGGGGTTAATATCCAAAATATATAAGGAATTCATACAACTTACCACCAAAACAACAAACAATTCAATTTAAAAAATGGGTAGAGGACCTGAATAGACATTTCTCCAAAGAAGACATGTAGATAACCAGTAGACATATGAAAAGGTGCTTAACATCACTAATCATCAGGGAAAAGCAAATTAAAACCACAATGAGATATCGCCTCACACTGTAAATAAATAAACAAGTGTTGGCAAGAACGAGGAAAGAGGGATTGTCAATTGGTGCAGCCACTGTGTATAACAGTATGGAGGGTCCTCAAAAAATATGTAGAACTACCATATAACTCGCAATTTCACTTCTGGTAATTTATCCAAAGAAATCCAAAACACTAATTTGAAAAGATATGTGAGGAGCTTCTGGTCAAGATGGCAGAGTAGGTAAATGCTGTGTTGGCCGCCTCTCACGACTACATCAAAATTACAGCTAAACTACAGAATAACCGTCATTGAGAATCGCCTGAAGTCTAGATGAACACAAGTTTTATAACTAAGTATATACAGAAGAAGCCACATGGAGATTGATAGGAGGGGCGAAGACATAGACTGGGGCAGTTTCACATCCATGAGTGGATAGGTAAAAATCAGGAAGGAATTCTCAGCTGTGGAGGTCCCTCCTAAGGAGCAAGGGGTTTGAACCGGGCACCAGGCTCCCCAGCCCAGAGTTCCATTGTGGAGAAGAGAAGTCCCCACAACTTCTAACTGTAAAAACCAGCAGAGATTGTGACTAAGTGAGAAGGAGGGGTGCAGGAGGGTTGTAGGAATCCCAGGAACTTCTCTTAAAGGGCCTGCATACTAATTTACTTGCTAATGGACTCACTTGCTCTGAGTCCCTGTGCTGAGGCAGCAGCTAGAAAGGCACCAGGGATGTACAGGGAGGAACTTAATTGTCTGGCTTCAGGGCTATGGCTACAAGGGCAGCTATCTCCCAGACAGAACTGCTGGCACAACCCATTGTTCCTTTGCTGAGCCCTCACACTACCTCTATCTGAGTCTCCATCAGCCTAGCTAACACTGTTCATTTGCCCTGTTGAGCCACCACCCCCACCCCACACACACACACCTGCACCCAAATGGCAGGCCCATCCAAGCTGCTGCCAGTGGCTTTTCCATACAAACAGCTTGTCTTGCTTCATGCAGCGGACTTTCCCAAAAGCTCTGAAAGGTTCACAAACCCCGAACAAGCATCATCTGGCCTCAGCATGCCATGTACAGTTTGCTAAGCAGCCCCAAGCCCAGCACCAGCGGCAGCTGGCCTCAATTTATAGCTTAGCCTCTCTCAGGCAACTCCAAGCCCAGCACAAGTGACAACCATCTGCAGATCATCTTGTAGCTCATACAAATGGCCCCAGGCAGGGCACAAGCAATGGCTGACCTTAGCCTGAGCTAGAACCCCTCCCAAGAGGCCCCAGAACCAACACACCCGGTGGCCAGCTTTAAATCACTCAAGAGCACCACTCGCCACCTCCACAAATGACACACCCAAAGGGCAGACTCAGAAGGCATGAGAGCCCCGCTAAAGCAAATCCTGCTCCATAGGACAGACTCTGCACAACAGATCCTTTACTGTACTCACAGCCAGTCCTCACAACCAATCAGACTGAGGGTCAGTTCTTCCCATTGACACGCTAACAGCAATCAAGGCTCAACTATAACAGGAGTGCACACACAACCCACATGAGAAACACACCTGGAGAAGATGACCAGGGAACCTTTGATACTGGGCCCCATAGGACGTCTACTACCTAAGGCCACTCTACTAAGACCAGGAGATGTAGCAGCTCTACAAAAAAATAAAAAAATAAAAATAAAAAGAATGCAATCTCAGGCACCTGGTCAGACAATTGTGTTAATGTTTTTAGTTCACGTGTCTAGTTTGCACACCCACCATGTTGTTGGAGACTGTCTTCTAATAACACCACAGGTGCTGTGGACCTTTCCCTTCTTTGGGAGCTCTCATTTAGATACAGAGTGACAGCCCTGTTTGAGACATTGCAACCTCATATCATATTTTCTAGATTAGATGCTGACTGCTTAGATATAGCTCAGAGATATGATGAGCATTCATGTAGCGATGGGGCAGAAAGCCCACTGGGTTTGTGGAGCAGGTGTCATTTGATTTCTTAGTCCCTCAACTTTTGGGGAAAGTGGATATTGGCCACCCAAAGATCCAAGTAGCTTCTCCCTGTGTCTTTTCCTTCTCTCCTGATGAGCACATGCACGTCTGCTCTCTGCTGGAAATCTCTATGAGGATGAAAGAGTAACATGTCTGTTTGACTTCTTTTGGGTCCAGGTTCATAGTTCTGCATTTAGAAACTTGCTACCTATTTTGACTGATGTTTGCCATGGCAACCAAGTGAATGTGCTTATATTTGGCCAGGATTAGTGTAGTTCAAGATATTTTGGTAGTAATGGTAGAGAAGGCTTATAATCTTCTTCTCCTTCTTCTACTTCTCCTTCTCCTCCTCTTCCTCTCTTCTTCCTCCTCCTCCTCCTCCTTTTCTTTGTTTGTGAGTGTAAATTTGATGTGTTCATGGGAGGGGGTGAGTTCAGGGTCTCCCTATGCCACCATCTGGAACCAGAAGCTATGTGTGTCTTTAAGGCTAAAGTGGGTCTCTTGTAGGTAGCATGTCATTGGACCTTAACTTTTTTACATCTATTCAGCCATTCTATACTTTTTAATTGGATAATCTAATTCATTTATATTTAAGTAATGATGAATAGTTAATAATTTACTACTGCCAATTTGTTGTTTTCTGGCTGTTTTGTAGATTCATTGTTCCTTGCCTTTATCTTTGTGGTTTTGATATCTTTTGGTAACAGTATGGCTTAACTTCTGTATCATGTTCTTTCGTCATTACTTTAAGTTTTTCCCTTTAAGTTACCACGAGGCTTACAGAAAATACCTTAAAATTATAACACTCTATTTTAAACTGATAACTTCAAGAGCATTACTAAAGTTTACAGTTTTACTACTCCTCCCCTTCACATTTTAGATTATTGATGTTACAGTGTACATATTTTTCATATTGTGTATTCAATAACAGATTATTGTAGTTATGGTTATGTTTACTACATTTGTTTTTCAACTTTTAAACTAGAGTTATAAGTAAATGATGCACTGTCTTTACCATAATATAGAATCTAACTTCAACTGTACATTTGCCATTAATATTTTATGTTACCTTCTTATGTTTTTTCAGCTTTATTAAAATATAATAGACAAATCAGTTGCTAATATCTACATTGTAAAATTAAATAATTTTTTTTCAATTATAGTTGCCATAAAATAATATATGAGTTTCAGTTGTATAGCATAGTGATTAGAGATCTATATAACTCACAAAGCAATCACCACACTAAATCTAGTTCCCTTCTTCCCTCTTGCATATTTATTACAAAATGGTTGACTATTTTCCTTATGCTACACTTTTATCTCCATGACTATTTTGCATCTATCCATTTGTACTTCTTAATCTCTTTGACCTTTTTCATTGTCCTCTCCAACACTCCTCCCATCTAGTAGCCCTCAAAATATTCTTTGTATATATGAGTTTATTTCTGTTTCTGTTGTTGCATACTTTGTTCTTTAGATTCCACATGTATGTGAAATCGTGTGGTATTTGTCTTTCTCTATCTGACTTATTTCATTCAGCGCAATACCCTCTAGGTCCATCGAGGCAATATCTATTTCCATCCCGTTCCTTTTAGTCTCTGTGTGTTTTTTAATCTGAAGCGAGTCTCCTGTAGGCAGCATTTGTAGGGGTCTTGTTTCCTTATCCATTCAGCCACCCTATCTCTTGGTTGGAGGACTTAATTCTTGTCCATTTGAGATACTCCTTGATAGGAATGTAGGTATTAGCATTCTTTATTTCTGTTTTTGATACCTATTTTTCTTCTTAAAGAAGTCCCTCCAACATTTTCCGTAATACAGGGTTGGTAATGATGAATTCCTTTAGCTTCAACTCTAAATGCTAGCTTTGCTAGATAAAGTATTGTTAGTTGTAAATCCTGAGTTTTCATCACGTTTAATATTTTGTGCCAAGCCTTTCTGTCCTACATAGTTTCTGTTGAGAAATCAGCTGCCAGTCTTATGGGTGCGCCCGTGTAGGTAACTAACTACTTTTCTCTTGCTGCTTTTAAGATTCTCCCTTTGAACTTAACATTTAGCATTTAACTTCTAATGTGTCTTGGTGTGGGCCTCTTTGGGTTCACCTTTTTTGGGACTCTCTGAAGTTCCTGGGGTTGTATGTCTATTTCCTTCACCAGGCGAGGGAAGTTTTCCATCATTATTTCTTCAAATAGCTCTTCAACGTCTTGTTTTCTTTCAGGTACTCCTATGACATGGACATTTTTACATTTACTTGTGTCCCATAGGCTCTTTCAATTATTATTATAGTCTTGGCTTTTTTTTCTTGCTGTTCTGATTGAGTGTCCTTGGCTTCCCATCCTCTATATCAATGGGTCGATCCTCTTCTTCATCCACTCTATTGATTCCCTCTAATATACTCTTCCTCTCGGATAACGTGTTCTTCATTCTGACTGGTTCTCTTTTATGATTTCCATTTCCATTTTTATGGCTTTTTTAATCTCTTTGTTAAAGTTCTTACTGAGTTCATGTATACTTCCCCTAAGTTTACTGAACATCTTTATAACCAGTGTTTTGAACTCTGCATCTGTTAGATTACTGGACTCCATTATTCCTGTATCTCTGTTCTGTTCTCTCATATGGTTTCTGTTGCTTTGTTTTCCCATTTTGGCTGCCTTTCTGTGTCTGTTTCTATGCACTAAGCAAAACTCTGAACTCTCCTGGTCACATTAGTATGGTGTTATGTAGTAGGCACAATCCTGAGAGGTGTTTAGTGGCAGGCCAAGTTTAGCCACAGCCTGCGTTCCTTTAGGGCTACCTGTTACAATTCAGCAATCAACCCACAGATACTTTGCTTATAGTTGTGTCAAATGCCACACCAGGGACCGAGGTCAGCTGCCAACAGTGTGAGTCAGAGTTGGCCCAGCAGGGAGCACTGGACTTGCTGAGGACACAACTGGATGTGGCTTGAGTGGGGCTGTGAGTTGGGGGAGGTGGAGTTTCAGGGAATCTTCTGGGCGGAGCAACCTTTTTTATCCAGTTTGTTGATGTCTCAGCTATGGCAGTCCACATCTGCACACTGGGAAGGGGAAGGGCTTAACAGAGGAACAATGGATACTGCCAGCACTTCTGCCTGGAAGAAAGCCTCACCTCTGACCCTTTCTCCAACAACTCAGTGTTCCCCTATAAGTTCCTGGTGAACCCTCAACAGCTGACCCAGTACTGGTGCCCAGAGTGAGCCGGTCTGTCACTGTGAAAATCCAATTGAAAACATGGCCCCTTTAAGAGGAACTTTTGCAGCTGCCAAAGCCTCTGTCTCGCTCAGCAGCCTTACATCTTTGCCCTCTCTTACCTCCTACAATTGCATGGTGATTTCTTATTTCTCTCTCTAGTTGTAGGGCTTCTGTTCATTTAGACCCAGGGGACTCTGCTTGCTGTTTGCTTTGTGTTTCTGTCACTACTTTGATGTGGTTGCAAGAGCAGATGAACAAAGGCTCTATCATTTATGCCATTTTGCCTGGTCTCTCTGTCTTCTTATGTTTTATGATGTTAATCAGCATCCTTTTACTTCTACTCAAAGAACTTCCTTTAGTGTTTCTCGTATGGTAGGTCTAGTGGTGATGAACTCCCTCAGCTTTTGTTTGTTCAGAAAAGTCTTTATTTCTTTTTGTTTCTGAAGGACGGCTTTGCCATATATAAAATTCTTTGTTGAAAGTTTATTTAAGTATTTTGAATATATCATCCCATTCTTTCTTGGCCTGAAAAGTTTCTGTTAAGAAATTTCCCATGTTCTTATGAGGGTTCTCTTATATATAAATTTTTTTTTGCTTTTGAGTTTTGATCATTTAATTATAATGTGTTTTGGTGTAGCCATACTTGGCTTCAACCTATTCAAGATTCTTTGGACCTCATGGATCTGAATGTCTATTTCTTTCTCCAGGTTTAGGAAGTTTTCAACCATTATTGCTTTAAATATAATTTCCGTTCCTTTCTATTTTTCTCCTTCTGGAATTCCCATAATGTGCATATTGTTTCCTTTGATTGTGTCCATCAGTCCCATCAGTTTCTTTATTCTTTTTCATTCTTTTTTCTTTTTGCACCTTTTACTGGATAATTTCAAATGATCTGTCTAGTTCACCAATTCTTTCTTCTGCATTGTTACTCTGTTTTTGAAGCTCTCTATCAAATTCTGCCATCTTTGTATTTTTCAGCTCTAGATTTTTATTCCTTCTTATTTTATGGTTTCTAGTTGTTGTTTTATTTTTGTTGAACTCTCATTTTATTTTTGCACCGTTTTCCTCATTTCATTTCATCATGTGTCTGTGTGTTCTTGTAGTTCACCAGACTTCTTTAGGATTATTTTGAATTCTTTGTTGGACAGTTATAGATCTCCATTTCTCTGAGGTCAGTTATTGGAGTTTTATTAGACTCTTTTTGTGGTGTCATATTTGCCTGATTTGTATGATCCTCGATGCATTACTTGGTATCTGTGTATTTGAGTAAGTGGTCTCCTCTTCCAGACTTTATGGATTCATTTCGGCAGAGACAGGTCTTCACAAATCAGCTTAGTTTGGGTTTCTGGACATGTCCACTAGAAATGTCCTTGGGTGGGTGGGGAGCTGGCTCTCAGGGCCTATCTTTTAGTGAGGCCACTGCTTGATCTCTGAGGTTGGAGTGGGGGGTGTTGTGGGCTGAGAACAGCCAGATAAGATTGCTAGCTTGACTCCTTATCCAAATGAAGTGGTAGAATGAACTTTGTAGTTGCTTGTGTTTTCTGGTCGGGCTTACTAAATGGCCAGGGTAGTAAGTACTGTATTGACAGTAGGCAAAGCTATGAATTAGCTTCCCAGTTCTGGTACAGCAGTGGAATGGGCCACAGGGCCTGTATAGCTCCTTATTTGGGGACCTAAATCAGGCAAGATTGTGCATTAAATTCCCAGATCAAATAGGGCCACTGGTTTTTCTCTGCAGACAGAAAAAGCCATGAACTATGCTTTCTGTTGAAGTGCCACTGTGAGCAGAATGGTTTGGTGGGCTGTGCAGCTCTGGTTATGTTCTGGTCAGGTGAGCTGAAGGCTGTAATCAGCAATGGGTAGATCTACAAATCTATTTTCCTTCCTGGATGGAGTGGGAGAACCAGCTCCAAACTGCCAAGGCTTTTTATTTGTGGACTTGACTCAAACAGACCAGTGCCCCAAGCTCTCTAGCTTAATAGGGCCACTGGCTTTGCTCTGTACATGATTAGCTCTGTCTGCCATAGTTTCTACTCAAGCATCGTTCTGCCACACAGCTTCTAGGTATTATGGCCAGGCTTTCTGCTCAGATGGGGCTAGTAGCTACGCTCAGCAGTGGACTAGGCTAAAACTCAGCTCCTTTGCCTAGAGAGGGATGGGTGTGGATTAGACTCCAGGGCTGACAAAGCTCTTTGTTTGAGGACCCAAATAAGCAGACAGGTACTCCGCTGGGTTCCCTGGTCAGACTGTGCCACCATCTTGACTCTGCAAATAAATAAAGTCGCTGGTTTGGACTACTGCTTGTGTGCTACAGGGTGGAACTTGGTCTGCCAAGATCTCAGTGCTGGTTGTTACAAGTACCTCCCCACATCTCTATCACAATCATATTATCAGTAGCCAAGCTCCAAAGATTTTCCTGCAATCCTCATGCGGCAAGAGAAATGGGGAATCCATTGAAGTGACTCACAATGCTGAGGAAGCTGTGTGTCCACCCTAGGTTTTCTTCCCTGACTGGAGGAACTATAGGCTCAAGGGAGCCTTCTTGGTATGGTGCTGCACTGGCCTGGGGGAGGAGAATGCAGTCAACATACAGTTATTTATCTTACCCTTCTAATGTGGTCTTGATTTCTGTAGTGCCGAAGGGTGCTTTAGTCTCACCCTCTGTGTTCTAGGATTTTCTCGGTGGTGTTTTGTCCACAAATAGTTGTTAGTTTTTCTTCTTGAGATGGGGAGCAAAGTCAAGAAAGGCCTATATTGCTATCTTGGTGACATTACTCCACTTATATTCATTATTTCTTAATAAGGCTTTGACTTATTATTTAGTACTGTTTCATTTCAGCCTGAATGACTCATTTTAGTATTTCTTGTAGAGCAGAAATGTTAAAGGGTTTCTACTAATAAACAGCAGGTCTACTAGCAATAAACTGTCAGTATTTAATTATCTAGAATTATCTTAATTTATTCTTTATTCATTTTCATTTTTAATTATAATATACACAAACCATAAAATTTACCATCTTAACTATTTTATACATATAGTTCAGTAGTGTTAAGTACATTTACATCGTTGTGCAACAAATTTCCAGAATTTTTTATTTTGCAAAACTGAAATATATATTTTTTTCCTGATACAGAGCTTCCAGGTATTATGGCCAGGCTTTCTGCTTGTATTTCAGTTTGCAGAACTGAAATATATATACTTTTCCTGCTATACAGCTTCCGGGTATTATGGCCAAGCTTTCTGCTTTCTTTCAGATATAGAAGTTTTGGTTGACAGTTTTATTTATTGGCACTTTAAAGAAGGCATCTCACTGCCCTCTTGCCTCAATGGTTTCCTTTTTTTTTTTAGATAAAACTGAAATATAACATTATATTATTTTCAGGTGTACAACATAATGATTTGATATTTGTATATATTACAAAATGATCACCACAATAAGCCTGGTTAACATCCATCATCACACATAGCTACAATTTCTTTTTCTTGTGATGAGAACTTTTAAGACCTACTCTCTTAGCAGCTTTCAAATATACAGTACGATATTATTAACTACAGTCACTGTGCTATACATTATATCCCCAGGACTTATTTATTTCGTAACCAGAAGTTTGTACCTTTGACTGCCTTTACCAATTTTTCTGATCATACCAATGGTTTCTGAAGATAAATTAGTTGATAGCTGTAAAAAGGATCCCATATAGATGATGAGCTGTTTCTCACTTGCTGCTTCCAAGATTCTGTCTTTGTCTTTCTCTTTCAACAGTTTGATATTATGTGTCACGGTGTGGATCTCTTTAGGTTTATCCTACTTGAAGTTTATTGAGCTTCTTCAATGTGTAGATTCATGTCTTTTATCAAATTTAGGAAGTTTTCAACCATTATTTCTTCGAATGTTATTACGGCCTCTTTCTATTTCTCCTCTCCTTTGGGGACTCCTATTCTATTATGCATATGTTATTTTATTTGATGGTGTTCAGAAACCATCTATTCACTTATCTCCATTTTTTTTCTTTTTGCTCCTCCGTGGATAATTTTAATTGACCCATCTTTGATTCATCAATTCTTCTCCCTGCTAAATTCTGCATACATTGGCCTGCTTGATGATATCAAATAAGTGCCTTTGGTTCTGTTCACGTTTCTCTATTTTTCTTCTTCTTTGCTCCTAAGACATGATGATTTAATGTGAACTATCTTCTAGTTCACTGACTCTTTCTTCTGACTTTGAATTTGATGCTGAACCCCACTAATAAATTTTTTATTTTACATATTATACTTTTCAGCTCTAAAATTTCTATCAAGTTCCTTATTGTAATTTATATTTCTTTATTGATAGTTTTCATTTGGTGAGATCCTGTTCTCTTGATTTCCTCTAGCTCTTTGAATATATTTGAGATTATTTACTTAAAGGCTTTGTCTAATATATCTAATGACTTGGTTTCCTCAGAGACAGTGTCTATTCATTTATTTTTTTTTCCTGTGAATGGGATGCTTTTTTGTTTCTTCGTAAACCTTATAATTTTTTGTTGTAAACTGAACATTTAGAATATTAAAATGTGGTAACTCTGGAAATCACATGTTCCCCTCTCTCGAGTTTCTTCTTGCTGCTTGTTGTGGAGTATAGTTATTTCATTGCTTAGTGACTTTTCTTAACTATTTTTGTAAAGACTACTTTTTCATGTTTGGTTACTAAAATCTCTATTTCATTAGCTCAATAGTCAGCTAGCAGTTTTACAGAAATTTCTTTCAATGGCAGAAGCAAAATAAATAAATGATATAATATTCTCCCAGATGTGGCAGATTTTCTCTGAGTTGGGGCACTCCTTCAATGCTTAATCAGGCTGCTTTCAACTCCACTTTAGCCTTTCTTTCCTGCTTACATAGAACCTAAATGTCAGCCAGCGTGAAAGCTTAAGGTCATCTCAGGTTTCTTTTGAGCTTGCTTGTAGCCCTGGGAATACATGTGGTCTTCTAGATTCCTCAGCATACATGGAAGCTTTGCAAAGCCTTTATTCCTCCTTCTCTGTAGCTCCTTTTACTTTCCTTTCTATAGCCTTTACTTTCCGAAGCTTGCTATCTGACTGATGTTGCCCCACTTATAATCTTTTGCTCCGGGCAGCCATGACTAGTATATGCCTTTAAAAGCTAACCTAAAAAAACAAAACAAAACAAAACAAAGCAAAAAAAAAAATAAAAAACACTGCTATGGAGACCACTCCATCCCTCATGAAGTTTCCTCGAGGGGTGAAACAAAGACAGATCTCTGAGCTGATCCCTGAGGAGCCATCAGACATGCCAGAGGACACAAACACAATTCTTTGAAAGCATAGTCCATATTGCTTTCTCTTGCATCAGGAAGCTGCACCAGGAATGTGGGCCACCATCCTCATGGCTACCTCAGAGCTGGTAGGAGGGGGAAGTGTTCATAGATGGGTAAGTAAAAATGTCACAATGCTTTCTTACCAAAATTTAGAAGTTTCTTTCTTCATTGAGAATTCTCTTTATTGTATTTTAATAGATTCCAGAGTTCAGAAAAGATTGATTCTGATACTTTTGTTGAAGTTAATAGTTGCTTTACTGGAGGGATATGTTTTGGGAATTCTCTACTCCACTTCTTTTGGCAAAGGCACTACATTTGTCCTATAAAGAGATTTAAATAGTAAGAAAAAAATCTTCATATCTGCCCATGCGTTGACCATTTCTGATACTCTTTATTACATATTTCTATCCAGTATGATTTTCTTTGGACCTGAAGGACTTAAGCATTTATTTATTTATTTGTAATGTTGGTCCTCTGGTTATAATTTCTTTCATCCTTTGGATGTCTGAAATGCTTCAATTTTTGAAAGATATTTTTGTTGGGAATAGAATTCTAGTTCGGTTGTATGTTTCTTTCAGTATATTAAAGATATTATTCATTGGTCATTTCATTTGTATTGCTTCCAATACAAAAATTGCTATCATCCGCATAATTATTCTTATGAGGTATCTTCTTTCTTCCATTTGCTGCTTTTCATATTTTTCTCTTTTTCTCTGATTTTGAGCAAATACAAGTAATATTTACTTATATAATAAAATGAATTTGGGCAGCATCTAGGGGAGGGCTCTCTGATAGTTGGTTACAAATTCTCATAAACAGTTGTTTGCTTCTTGTTTTATGAGGTCAAGGGCAAATTTCCTTAGAATATTTGTGTACTGAGAAATGTGATGATTAATTTTATGTGTCAACTTGGCTGCGCCACAGGGCTTGGATATTTGGTCAAACATTATTCTGTGTGTTTCTGTGAGGAAACTTTTTAGGTGAGATTAACATTTAAATTGGTGGAGTTTGATTAAAGCAGTTAACACACACACACACACACACACACGTACCCTGATGGTTCTATCTTTCTGGAGAATCATAACTAATGTAAAGGATGAAACAATTTGTTTTTTGTTTTTTGTTTTTGTTTTTGCTTTACACCTACTCTAAGGATGTGATGTTTGGTTGTCCAGATTTGGAGAGACAGGAGTGTCTCCTATTAGACTCCTTACAGGAACAAGGTCTGAGCATCATCTCTTACACTACAACTTGTCAGCCTGAGAAAATGAGCTTCAAATTTCCAAATAAAAGTCACCTTTTTTCCTCTAGATTTCTGCCTGCACTTATATTTTGCTTATTCTTTTATAATTTTGGACCCACTTGATCATCCCTCTTTGCTTCTAAATCTATAACTGAACTCTCATCTAAGCAGATTTCTAAATGTGAGATGAAAAGTGTGACCCATGAAGAGGCACACTACACTTAAAAAGAACTACTTGACTGTTCTAATTGATAGACAGAAATTCGGGGAACATGTATAGGAATGGATGTTGGATAATGAAGGAAGGACCATAAAGTTGGATCAGGCTGAATTATTAATATGGGCTCATTAAACAGAGATTTTGCATTCAATGCTTCAGATTGGGGCAGTAGAAAGGGCTTTAAAAGAGTTTATGTTTGGTTGGCTGAAACATAAACCATCTATGGCAAGTGCATTGGAAATGGAAACTAGATCTTCCTTGGTTTACTGCAAAGAAAGGGATTCAAAGACTTATGAAGATTGTAATGTTACAGTGAAATTTTTATTTAAGACCTATTCACCCACACTGGGAGTGTATAGAGACGTATCTTTGCCAATACTGTGAGAAACAAATTTACGAGGGGAGCTCCTCAAGCTTTGTGATCACTATTCTAAGGAAGCCAGACCTCACAGTGGGAACTGCAATCACTGAATTGGGAAACCTAAATGCAAT